>NC_068311.1:33327885-33482885 GCF_025860055.1 Xyrauchen texanus
TCGTTGGCATGTCTTCACAAATCATTCACTCATCGTGGTCAGACCACTAAAGCAACAACTAATCAGAACCAATACGATCGACAGCGTAAATGCCGGAATTCAGCCATACATGTTTAGGCTTGCGTGTATCTGGTCTCCTGAATATGACAGGGACAATGGTATCTTAGCACATCAGCCGTCGAATCAGCTATCGAGCACATTCGGAAGGAGATTTGCAAATATTCACAAAATATAAAGTGTATAAAGTATAATATAAAGTAACATCTTCAGGTCGTAAAGGTGGGACATGAACAGCCGGAACTGATCCATGCTCGAGAATCACATTCTTGAAGATCCCGATTCATATCAACACACATTCACAAAGCAGTCTTGTGCAAGATGATTTGCACAAACATGCACACATTTTTGTATGTTTCGGGGCACACCTCTTTCAAAAACGAAACTGTCCACTGCATCTTCAGAGCTCTATGCCGGGAGTACATGAAGACTCTTATGTTCCTTTTACAGCCAACAACTAAACTCTCATGAAGCTGAGACATTATTATTCTCACCGTATTTGCTCCAGCTTGAGGAATAAGAGGGAGGAGAGAGCGAGAGAGGAAAAAAAAAAAAAAACGAGCCCACAATGTGTCTCTAGAATTCTAGACATCACACATATTCTCTAACCATGCAAGCTTCCCCCCTAAAGACACATGACAGGATCAGATCTATTTTCACGTCGTTTCCTGGTCAGTTCGGGTCTCCTAACGCAATCTCCAGCCCTATCAGGCCACCTCAATTGTGCCATGCTTATCATTCCTCAAGGCTACTCCGCCGTTTTTCCACCTCCTCACACTAGCTCATTCCATAGACAGCCTCTCCTACCCACCAATAGATGATGGCTGGCAAGAATCTCCGGTTGATACGCCCCTATTTCTCGGACATGGCTCCCTCCATAGGATTCAGGGGTTGCTGTCTAGGACCATGGTTCACAGGGGAATGGCCAGAATTATACTTTCTTCAATATAGCTTCCTACGCTCCAGACGCTCTCTTCGTAAGTAATCCCATTGCTAGATATTTCATAATTGAATGTATTTAACAAATGTTCTCGATCTACAATCCCAGTCTCGATGCGGCTCAGCGGAGGGAAGAAAGAAATGACACCGAGACCCAAGCTTCAAATCCTTCCTCGACATTCGTAGAGCACTTCATCATTCGGTCCAGCAAACAACCTTCCCCTCTACCCTCCAATGAAATGGTTCTTTACCCTATATGTTCAGAAATAGTAAATGCATTCCCAGAACCACTGCAGCCTCGTTCTGCGATGACACGGCAAGCTACATCTACAAAAGAAGTTTAAAATAGGCCTTTCTTATTCCACACCCATCATCACGGCCAGCGTCATATGGGTTCCCTCCAGAAACTCAAACGCATCGTAGTCATGTGACAATTCCGCAGTCGTTACTACAGTCAATAAAGTCTGGCCCTCCTCGAACCATCATGTCCCCTATGAGACGTCTGACATGGCAGAGCATTTCCTGTAACTTCATCATCCCAGCCAGACACATTCCCGGGTTTTTCAACGTAGTCTCTGACCCCCTCCCTCGCTTCGCAGGAGTTCCACAGACCAGCTCGACGGGCACCCTTCAAGGTATACTGGAATCTACAATGAAGATGCTTGGCTGCTGCTCTCCCCAATCGTACCTGAAATAGTCAACCTGACCCAAATCATCAAACAAGCTCAACTCCCCATCAGCCATAAGTTCTCATGCATATCTGGTGGTGGTTGGTGGCTCTTCCCCAGCTCATCCTTACCTACACAATGATTCAATTCAAGCAAGCTCACCGTTCGCAAGGACAGCACATAACCATGCCCCCCCCTCGCCGGGCTTCCATAATCTCAAGCACAGCTCCTTCGCATAGGTATTGCTCAAACCAGCCGTCCTCGCCGGAAGCTCAAACATTAACGAGATGGCTTTCAACAAGTTATGGCACGACAACATCGCCATTATCGTATGGCGTTATGTATGCTGTTCACTCTGGCAAAGATAACCATCAAACAACTTTCCCTTGTCGGAGGGTTTTCATATCAAAAGTTTTCTTTCAACAAAGTGATTGCACGCAACGTCGCCATAACCGTATGGCTTTACGTATGTTGCCAACCTTTCGGCAAAGATACCTCAAACAACTTTTCCCTCGTCGGAGGGTTTTCATATCAATGTTGTTTTCTTTCAACGAAGGGACCGCACCCAACATCGCCATTGTCATATGGCTCTACACACGTTGTCCCCTTCGGCAAAGATACCTAAAACAACTTTTCCCTCGCCGGAGGGTTTTCATACCAAATGTCTTTCAACGAAGGGACCTTACGCAACATCGCCATTATCGTATGGCTCTACACACATTGTCCCCTTCGGCAAAGATACCTCAAACAACTTTCCCTCGCTGGAGGGTTTTCATATCAAATGTTTTCTTTCAACAAAGGGATTGCACGCAACGTCGCCATAATCGTATGGCTTTACGTATGTTGCTCACCTTTTGGCAAAGATACCTCAAACAACTTTTCCCTCGTCGGAGGGTTTTCATATCAATGTTGATTTCTTTCAACGAAGGGACTGCATGCAACGTTGCCATTATCATATGGCTCTACACACGTTGTGCCCTTCGGCAAAGATACCTCAAACAACTTTTCCCTCGCCGGAGGGTTTTCACACCAAATGTCTTTCAACGAAGGGACCGTACGCAACATCGCCATTATCGTATGGCTCTACACACGTTGTCCCCTTCGGCAAAGATACCTCAAACAACTTTTCCCTCGCCAGAGGGTTTTCATATCAAATGTCGTTTATCATTCAACAAAGACACTGCACAGCAATGCCGGCCAAAAGCAAAGATTCTGCTCAACCAGGGGCTCTCGACAGAGTGCCCAAAATCACACTCGAGGACAAAGAGGAAATGCACAGGGATGAAATCAAACTCGGAAAAAAAAAAAATAATAAAACTGCTTTCCCATTGCAAAGGCTTCACACAACCACGCCAGAGGTATTGCAAATTTCACGTCAAATTCTGACGCTCGCATCTCTTAATTCCTCCTCCAGAATGAACGCCCAACACAAGACCTGGTTCGTACCAAACTGGATCATCTCTTTTGGGGGTAGTATACTACTTTCTCTCTTTTTGGGGGTAGGCTCCTCGCCCCTGCCACCTATCTCCGGCAGGACATGACGGTTCAACTACCTCGGACTGCTGGACGGGGCCTACGCCAAAGAGAGAGACATCACCTTCCGTTTTACATCTATCAAATAAATGGCATCTCAAACCTCACTCAAGCCTGCGTGTCTTCCCAATAGAAATGTAAGTGGAGCGTAGTTCTAGCGGGAAGACCAGCAGGTGCACATCATCACATCATTAGCTGGGCAACTCCTAGCCAATCGCACGTAAGCCAATGCTTTATAAGTCCGCTCACAATCTATCACATTGCTGTTTCGGTGTGCTAACACTGCAACCTCCACCTCCCCACCACCACCAGTTGAGCCCTGTCAGCAAGGGGGTAGGCTCCTCGCCCCTGTCTCCTATCTCCGGCAGGATATGACGGTTCCAGGTACAACTACCTCGGACTGCCGGACGGGGCCTATGCCAAAGAGAGAGACATCACCTCCCGTTTTACATCTATAAAATAAATGGCATCTCAAACTTCACTCAAGCCTGCATGTCTTCTCGATAGAAATGGAGTGATCAGGGTGTTGGTTTTTGGTGTTGATTCTGCTTGTGATGTGGGTTCAAATCCACCTTTTCCAAAAGGTATACCCTGTTCTTCCCATCTCATGTCAACAGCGAACAGAGACGCTTTCCTTTAATAAACATTAACATAAAATATTTGAAAGGGTTTTGTGGAGACATGTGAAACTTGGTGTTAAACTAGGGTGACCAGACATCCCTATTTTCCAGGTACAGTCCTAGTTTTTGATGATCTGTCCCCGACTGGAGCTATCCCCTGAAATGTCCCCGTTGTGCGGATTCAAAACCTTCCGCTAAGTGAATATACATGATTGTACTGATGGCTTGTAACAGTTTTGCCATTAAGAACTGGACCAGGAGGCAAGCTTAATTGAAACGAATCATCATTGTTAACAGCTTCGAGGTGAGGCACATACTAGTTATGTTTTAAATAAGTTATATTGTTATGTATTGTATAAAATGAATGCATATAAAATAAGAAAAATAAATGAAATGTAGAATAAAGTATCTGCAAAGGACAACAATAAATGTAAGTCAGCACATTACAGCATGGATTACATTGCGCCTTGCTGGGAAACAAGTGACTGAAAAGAAGCATCTTAATGCATAAGAATTTATCAAAATAAAATATATAATTAAGAAAAACCGGTCCAAGAGATACCATATGAGATAACTGATAGGTGGAATAGTGTAAATAAGTTATATTGTTATGTATTGTATAAAATGAATGAAAACATTTTTGTCTATCACGACTGGTCGGGTCAATTATAACAGGTTAAGACCTTTTATTAAATGCACTGATGTTGATGTTTTTTTCAGTATCAGGGCTAACAAATACAATTATGAATGTTTACAATGTATTTTGATTTTCAGGTAGATCATTTAATAACTAATATCTATGAAGTATCCATTTTCATTTATTGAAAAAAGCTGACAATCTAGTATTTTTTCTTTATATCATTCACCTACCTCTTTTTCAATACATCACCTACACATAAGTGTATATCTGTATAAAAAATATTCAAACAACATTATTGCTCTAATGTATAGTTCTCTTTTTTCATCTGTTATATCTTATTTTTGATATTATGTCACTACATGTATATATGTTAAAATGTATATGTTTGTATGTATGCATATATGGTTGCATTTGCACTGGAAGCTTGTCACCATGACAAATTCCTTGTGAGTATAAGCATACTTGGCAATAAAGCTAATTCTGATGAGATACCTAAGCTATAACTTTAATGCTGGCATTCATTTTGCATTGTTAGATCACCTTCTACACATCAAAACATAAAAAATACACTACAAATAATATTATTAACCATGATTTTAATCTTAATCCCAACAATAGTAAGGGTTATTTTTATTGGATACCTACTTTACAATATTGACAAATAGACAATAACACACAACAACAACAACAACAGTTATTTATTGTAAATATAGATATTGAGAAAACAAGTGTATATTTATAACCACAGTAACATACTATATATAGTAATTATGTCATGATATTGTGCTCCTCATCTTTACCCCAGTTAAATAAATTCAGAAACACACAAACATACATGCACAAACATTTCAAAATTATAAATAAATTAAGTGACTGTGTTTTTATCTTTCTCAGATTTTTGTCAGTTCACAGTGGATTCAAACACAGTGAATAAATACCTCCATCTGTCTGAAGGGAACAGAGTGATTACTGGCACTGTCACACTTCAGCAGTATCCTGATCATCCACACAGATTTTATGGTTGGTCTCAGGTTTTGTGTAGAGAGAGTGTGTTTGGACGCTGTTACTGGGAGATCGAGTGGAGTGGGAGTGTGTATATATCAGTGTCATATAAGAGCATCAGCAGGAAGGGGAGGGGTATTGAGTGTGCATTTGGATTTAATGATCGGTCCTGGAGTTTGTTCTGCACTCCCTCCAGGTACTCATTCTGGTACAATAATAAAAAGATTGATCTCTCTGTCCCCTCAAGCTGTTGTAGAATAGGAGTGTATGTGGATCACAGTGCAGGAACTCTGTCCTTCTACAGCGTCTTTGACACACTGACCCTCATTCATAGAGTCCACACCACATTCACTCAACCTCTATATCCTGGGTTTTATATTGAAAAGGGATCAACAGTGAAAATGTGTTATGTAACAAAATAGATGATACAGAAATTGAGCAAATAAAACTGTCATATCACAGATCTGATCTCGTTCCCTCCTTTCAAAGAACTAAGGTCCAGAGTAACCAAAATGTTAACTTTCAAAAACGTTACTTCAACACTGTGTCAGAAGCTGATGCTAAGGGAGCCGTAAACCGTGCTGATGTGTAATGCCTGCTAGCAATTACAGGGAAGTTACATGCGAGGTTTGGACGTGTGAAGGGCGAGCTCTGCGCACTTTGCTAGTTTTGATACTTTATGGGTCATAAACCAGTGAGATTCGATACACCCTACTGTTCTAGGAAGTAATATGTCAAAGAATTCAAAATCCATTAAAAGACACTTACATGCTCAATCTAATGCTAATCTGGAGGCCTCGAGCCAGGGACACAATTTGGCTGGTGAGGTGAAAATTTTGGGAAGATATGGGGTGGCCATGTTTTCTTTAGTGATGGCTCAAGTAAGAACAGGGGAGTCATTACACTGGTAAGTAAACATCTACAATTCAAATGTCTCAAACAGATTAAAGATAAGTTAGGGAGAGTTATTATTGTTTTAACAATAATTCAGGGGCAAAAGTTGATTTTGGCTAATATATATACCTAACACTGATGATCAGGGTTTATTCATAGACCTTGAAGGCTGCTGGCACCCCTCATGATATAATATTGGGAGGAGACATTAATCTAATGATGGACTCAGTCCTTGATCATAGTGAAGCAAAAATGCATAAGCCCCATAAGAGCAACATTGACCCTTCACATGATGTGTAAAAATCTTGGTATTACAGATATTTGGAGACTTTTGAACCCATCCAGCTATATATATATATATATATATATATATATATATATATATATATATATATATATATATATATATATATATACACTCACCTAAAGGATTATTAGGAACACCTGTTCAATTTCTCATTAATGAAATTATCTAATCGACTAATCACATGGCAGTTGCTTCAATGCATTTAGGGGTGTGGTCCTGGTCAAAACAATCTCCTGAACTCCAAACTGAATGTCAGAATGGGAAAGAAAGGTGATTTAACAATTTTGAGCGTGGCATGGTTGTTGGTGCCAGACGGGCCGGTCTGAGTATTTCACAATCTGCTCAGTTACTGGGATTTTCACGCACAACCATTTCTAGGGTTTACAAAGAATGGTGGGAAAAGGGAAAAACATCCAGTATGCGGCAGTCCTGTGGGCGAAAATGCCTTGTTGATGCTAGAGGTCAGAGGAGAATGGGCCGACTGATTCAAGCTGATAGAAGAGCAACTTTGCCTGAAATAACCACTCGTTACAACCGAGGTATGCAGCAAAGCATTTGTGAAGCCACAACACACACAACCTTGAGGCGGATGGGCTACAACAGCAGAAGACCCCACCGGGTACCACTCATCTCCACTACAAATAGGAAAAAGAGGCTACAATTTGCAAGAGCTCACCAAAATTGGACAGTTGAAAACTGGAAAAATGTTGCCTGGTCTGATGAGTCTCGATTTCTGTTGAGACATTCAGATGGTAGAGTCAGAATTTGGCGTAAACAGAATGAGAACATGGATCCATCATGCCTTGTTACCACTGTGCAGGCTGGTGGTGGTGGTGTAATGGTGTGGGGGATGTTTTCTTGGCACACTTTAGGCCCCTTAGTGCCAATTGGCCATCGTTTAAATGCCACGGCCTACCTGAGCATTGTTTCTGACCATGTCCATCCCTTTATGGCCTCCATGTACCCATCCTCTGATGGCTACTTCCAGCAGGATAATGCACCATGTCACAAAGCTCGAATCATTTCAAATTGGTTTCTTGAACATGACAATGAGTTCACTGTACTAAAATGGCCCCCACAGTCACCAGATCTCAACCCAATAGAGCATCTTTGGGATGTGGTGGAATGGGAGCTTCGTGCCCTGGATGTGCATCCCACAAATCTCCATCAGCTGCAAGATGCTATCCTATCAATATGGGCCAACATTTCTAAAGAATGCTTTCAGCACCTTGTTGAATCAATGCCACGTAGAATTAAGGCAGTTCTGAAGGCGAAAGGGGGTCAAACACAGTATTAGTATGGTGTTCCTAATAATCCTTTAGGTGAGTGTATATATACAGTATAGTCCCTCATTTCAGCTGTTGTTGATTGCACAATTGGAAACATTTATCCTCAGCTGACACCCTGGTAAGTTTAGAGGTGTTGCCATGTATGGAGAAAAAGAAATCATATAGTTGGTGCTTTAATATATGCCTTTTGCAAAATCCTGAATTCCAACAAATGTTAAAGGCTGAAATCAATGTTTATGTATCCTCTGCGGGCATGGCTTGGGAGGCACTTATGGCGTTTCTTAGGGGTCGGATCATACAGTATGCTTCATTCATCAAAAAATCCAAAGCACGAGAACTCATGGAGTTGGAAGGGAATATTAAAAGTGCAGAGGCAGAGCTGAAGTGCCAAATATCATCTGATGGCCTCAGAGAATTGACCTGATTGAAATACAGATATAATACTATTTTGTCGTGGAAGGTGGAGTTTTGGCTATTCAGGGCAAGACATTCATACTTTGAGTTGGGGTACAAAGCAGAGAAGCATTTGGCTAGATATATATAACAGAGAGATTCTTTTTCTACCATTTCCCTCAGTGAAATCTGCTGGTGGTAAAATTACCTTGGCCATATGTATTAATAATGCTTTTAAAGAATTTTAACTTGATCTCTATTGTTTCACGTCTTTGTCTACTGATGAAGATATTAGAAACTTTGTGGAGCAATTAGAACTCCCTAAACTGGCGAATGAGCAAAAAAATTATCTTGATTCTGAGATAATCTTGGAGGAGCTGGGAGAGGTAATTAAGGCCTTGCTTACAGGCAAGGCTCCGGGTCCAGATGGCTTTGCCACTGATTTTTTAGATCCTATAATACAGAATTAGCTCCACTTTTGCTAGAAGTTTATACAGAATCATTACAGAATGGAAAGCTTCCGCCAACCATGACGCAAGCGCGAATCAGTCTGATTCTTAAAAAGGACAAAGTTCCAAGTGAGTGTAAGAGTTAAGGTCCAATTTCTATGATCCAGCTAGACGTTAAAATATTGTAAAACATTTTTGCTAACCGATTAAGTAAAGTTATGACATCTTATATACATATAGATCAGACAGGGTTTATTGGGGCTATAGCTCTTCTGATAACATCAATATCATGTGGTCAGTTGCGAATGATCAGACTCCGGCCGCTGCCATCTCGCTTGATGCCAAAAAGGCATTTGATATGTTAGAATGGGATTATCTTTTTAAGATTTTGGAAATGTACGGTTCGGGAATCCTTTTTTTGGATGGATCAAGTTACTTTTTAGAAACCCAGTAGCGGCGACAAATTGATTAATTTCAGATTATTTTACTCTGGATAGGGGTTGCCCTCTTTCCCAATTATTGTTCTGTCTCGCCCTAGAACCATTAGCAGCCGCGATAAGAAAGGAGGATGATTTTCCAGGGGTGATGGTGGGAGGTATGGCACATAAACTTTTGCTTTACACAGATGATATGTTATTATCCGTCTCTGACCCCACTAGATCTATCCCTTGCCTCCACATTCCTTTTCTAAGTTCTCGGGATACAGAGTTAAATGGTCTAAATCCGAAGTTTCGGCTCTGACAGCGTACTGCCCGATAACGTTTTTTTCAGCAGGCACCTTTCAGTGGCCCAAACAAGGCATTAAGTATTTGGGCATTTTATTCCCAGCAAATTTGAGTGATTTAGTTAGAGCTAATTTGAACCCTTTAATAAAATGTTTTCGAGTGATGTGGGCAGGTGGGCTTCATTACATGTATCGATGATTTAGAAGGTTAATGTTATTAAAATGAATTTTATTCCAAAATGTAACTACCTGCTACAGTCTCTCCCTACAGATGTACCCCTCTCATATTTACATCTATGCATTTGGCAGACGCATTTATCCAAAGCGACTTACAGTGCACTTATTACAGGGACAATCCCCCCAGAGCAACGTGCCATGCTCAAGGGCCCAACAGTGGCATCTTGGTGGTGCTGGGGCTTGAACCCCCGACCTTCTGGTCAGTAACCCTGAGCCTCAAACACTGAGCCACCACTGCCCCATTTTTCAAGCAATTTGATAGCATAGAGATGTCCTTCATTTGGAATGGCAAATATATTTCAATAAATGCACAGGTCGATTGACAAAGGTGAGCTAGGCCTACCCACGATTTAGTTTTATAATTATGCGTTCGTCTCGGACATTTCGCTCATTGGTCGCTTCCACCTAAGAGAGCTCCTCCCTGGTTTTGTATTGAGCTGGAAGTTCTTGCCCCTATTTTGGCATTACAAAGACTTTCTATCAAACTAATCCGAGAAGTTAAGTTACACCCCGTTGTCTCACATTTGCACTCAGTATGGACAAAAGTGTCCAGAGTGTTTAATTCAGACATTTATTTAAAAGTTGCCTCAAGCATATGGTTGAACCCATAATTATGTATTATGTATTATCCCCTTTCTGCTGGTCAGAGTGGATTGTGAGGGGGGTTACTACACTCGGTAACCTATATGAGAGCGGAATGTTGAGATCCTTTGAAAATTTAGCTCAACATTTTGGGATTCCCAGATCTCAGTTATTTAGGTATTTACAGCAGCGCCACCTGCTCTGTAGTATTTTTGGGTGTAGCATATACCCCCCTAAAGCAGAAGACACTCTGAGAGGGGCGATTGCTGCTTTTGAAAAAGGTCATGAAGCATCAGTGTATTAATCCCTGTTAATTCAGAGTCGGGGGAACGGATCTTTAACTTCAATCAAGAGACTATAGGAGAAATATTTAAACATGGTATTGGAGGAGGGAGTGTGGGCTAGGAGTCTAAAAAACGTCAAATCTGCATCTAGAGTGCGCCTTGTGTAATTCAAGATTTTACAACGATTCTATTGGACATCCTCTAGATTGTATAGGCTTGGTCTTAAAGACACCCAACTGTTGGTGATGCAAATCAGTGGATGGAGACACAACCCATGTCTTTTTGTGGTGTGTTAAGATCCAAGAGTTTTGTGTGTGACGTATTTGGCGCTCAGGTTTCATTTTGCCCCAGACTGTGTATTTTGGGTGATGTTGGGTCCTAAAGAGTTGGGTCTTAAAGAGTTTGGCGATCATGTGTCATGATCGCCAAACAGATAGTTTTCAGATTCTGTGGATATATGTTTTGTTTTTTTGTTTAGAATGTGAATCAATAAAGAAATTATTAATCAGAAGAAATATGTAAAATGGAGGGAGTTGTTCATCTGATTAATCTAAAGGATTCATAAAATTCTGCCTAACCTTTTTGAGATCTTCTTTATCATTATCACAAGAAACACACAGTTAAATAAAAGAAAATTAGTTTTATTTACAAAACTATATACCACAATAACTAAATTATTTTTTATAATATGTTAAAAGTAGGGCTGTCGATTAAACACGTTAATTCAGAGCGATTAATTTGACAAAAAATAATGTGTTAAAAATATTAACGCATTTAATCGCAATGCCCCCCACCCCCGGACCATAATAAGGAAGAGTCTTGAGAAATGCAAGCTTGTAATACCACTTGTTCACTCCAGAGGGCAGTAATTGAAATTTCAGCTGTATGAGCAACACACAGTTTATACAGTGAAGAAAAATACTTCGGTAGGCTGAACAACACATTCTTGTGTTCAAAACGCTTGAAGGAGTGCAAATGCGAACTAAGGGATCTCAAGATGTGTTTAAAGATTGAGTATTAAACTACATTTAATTTGAAACAGTGACCTAAACATTTTATGTTTATGATGCAATGCACCCGAGACACTACACAAGCATGTCTGACACTGGATTGAGATGGTGCAAAATTTGGAAATTACCCATAAATATTCAAGAATTCAATCACGAATAAAATAAAATAAATTTCCTTCAAACTTATTTATAAGTACTACCTCACTAATTATTTTCTTGTAGAGAGATTTAATTGTGATATCAATATATTCTGTACATTTTGTGGTCTGCAGGAGGAAACATTTTTTCATTTATTTTGGAGTTGTCCCTACTCGACTTGTTTTTGGTCTGATTTCTATTATTCCCAGCTTTCAACTTTGTTTTGAAAATGTTTTATTCAGTTTTTTTTTTTAGCTATGACATGTCCCTTCATAAGGAATATTATTTGATTAATGTTCTGCTTTTGTTGGCAAAGTTTAGTATTCATAAATGTAAGTATGGTGGTTATAAACCATTTGTTTTAAATGTTTAATTCAGAGGTTCAGCAATACCTAAGAACAATTTCCAATTTGAGTAACAAGAAAGCTGTTTGTTGTCCTTAAACAAGCCCTCATAATAAATCTCCAACTGATTTACTGTGAACTGTGTGACAATGATTGACTTATGATCAATAATATGGTAGTAAACAATACATTGTATTCTAAAGCCGCTTTTTGTACTGTCTTATCAATGATTAAGAATGTAATGCATTTTAATTATCTAAATATTTTATATATATATATATATATATATATATATATATATATATATATATATATATATAATTTTTTAATATTTAAAGATAACTATGTATAATTATATATTGATACAGTATATGTATAATCATTATATATTGAATTATTGTTATATGAGGGGCTTTCTCAGCAAATATTTGTATATGCGATTAATCGCGATTAATTAATCGGGACACCATGTAATTAATTCGATTACATTTTTTATGGAGGAGCGAGTCCACCCGTGACAGATCCATGGGACGTCTTATTATTCCACTTGAAGCATTCGTCCTCCTTATCAGATAAGCTATTTTAACAAAATCATTATGTTATCCAACAAAAGCTGCCGCAGCAGCTCACTGTTTGCATGCATAGTGATAATGGCGGCTGCCACTTTAACTGTGGTTTTCTACCCTGCCTTTCTTCCTTTTTAATCATTACTCACTGAAGCAGATCCTATTGCATTGAGGCTGCCTCCACAAAACCAGCCACTGCTTCGCCATATACCAGTGCTACCGCTTCATATGGCAGTGCACAAGTCCTTTCATCTTAACTGTCAACAATTTAATCCCACATGCTTGATTGTTTAAATCCTTTCCAAGTGCACAGGTGTTTCCTCTTAGTGGTGCTTCAGCGGTCTCTCTCGCTATCTCTCTCTGATTTTCTGGGGGTATTACAGAGTATCTCCTCACAAAACTATTGCAATGCAGATACATCAATCATGCAAGACGTATATTGTACAGCAGGTGGCGGTCATACAGTACTCCAAGAGCGAATGGCCACAAGTGAATAATGATTGCAAGTCCATTTTCTTCGTTTGCAGTGCAGAGCTAAAGCTCTTTTATTTCTTGGATTATTGAATGCTGTTGTTCACATTGTTTTTAAAGCTGTATTTCCCAGGAAGCCCTCTTTGCAGCCTTCTTTACACTTAGATATTTGTATGCTGTTGGTCACATTGTTATTTCTAAATGTCACTAATATAAATTTTCTCTACTCTCTATACTTTTGTCCCAAAAACACATGCTTTCCCCTCAAATAAGCATTAGCTGAAGTTTTCCCTGTACCGGCACAAGTGCAGCCCACTCTCCAGTGGCCATGGTCTATCTTTTCACAGATTATTTCTTATTCACAGGGTGTGAAATATCTTCCTAGTCATATTTAGGTGAAACTTATACTATTTAGTTTTTCTACAGCAATTCATAAAATTGTGCCTTCAGCAGGGGTTTCACCAATATTACTTCCAACAGGTCTCTGCGAGACCCCTTTTAAATTCCTGTCACTGGATTTAACTCCCGCTTTCTCTATCTAGTTCTATCTATCTATTCAGGTCATGCCACCAAATCTCCCATAACACCACAACCATGTTTCTTCATATAAAAGTCTAGGGGCATGACTCATAAATGTATACCCATCGCAAACCACAATTTGAAAAGGTTCTTTACACTGCGCTAACTGCCATTCGACTGCAGTGTAGGCTCTCACGTTCAGATGCAGCGTGAGCTTTAGCGCATTGGTCGCATGCCCTCTGTAAAGGATTTAGAAGACGGGAACAGTGAGACTCTTTAGGCTCTTTATTTTCTGCCTTTGGTTCAAAACTTAACTTCACAAGCACTTCAGAAAAACTTTATCTTCCCAAACACAGACACTGGACTCTAGTCTGTCTCTCTCTCCTGACTGTAGGTTCTGTGGCCATTTTTATGCCGCTCTCCCCGTGCTCAATGAAATTAGAGACAGGTGTTAGACATAGTGTTTAGCTCAGGTGCAAGTGCCCCCGCCGGCTGGAGGGCCAGATACCAACGGGTGATCTGGGCGTTAGTATCCTTCATGTGGTGGAACCATTGGAGTGGGGTGTGATCGGAGCAGAGAGTGAAGGCCCGCCCCAGGAGGTAATATCGGAGCGTGAGGACTGCCCACTTGATGGCCAGACACTCCTTCTCCACGGTGCTGTACTTGGTTTCCCTCAAGGAGAGCTTACGGCTGATGTACAGCACCAGGCACTCCTCCCCCTCCACCACCTGCGAGAGTACGGCCCCCAGCCCTCTGTCTGAAGTGTCCGTCTGCAATAGGAAAGGGAGAGAGAAGTTAGGTGCATGTAAAAGTGTAAACGCCTGTTGGCACTGCTCCGACCATTGGACTGGGTCTGGAGCCCTCTTTTTAGTGAGGTCAGTCAACGGGCTGGTGATGTCCGAATAATTAGGCACAAACCTCCTATAATAGCCAGCCAGCCCCTGAAACTGCCTCACCCCCTTTTTGGTCTTAGGTCTTGGGCAATCGCCGCGGTCTTGTCAATTTGGGGACGCACCTGGCCATGACCGAATTGGAACCCCAGATACCGTACCTCCACATGCCCAATCACGCACTTCTTGGAGTTTGCCATGAGCCCCGCCCACCGCAGCGACCTCAGGACCACCCTTAGATGTTGCACGTAAGCCGAATGCGGCCGGAGGTTACGGTCCATGAGGACCTGAAACATAGCCGGGGCCCCAAACAAACCGAACGGAAGAGTCACAGATTGGTGCATTCTGAACGGCGTGGCGAAGGCTGTTTTCTTGTGGGAAATTGGTGTCAAGGGGATCTGCCAATAATCCATTGTTAAATTCAAGATCGAATAAAACCGAGCAGTACCTAACCGATCGAGCAACTCATCAACACGGGGCATTGGGTATGCGTCAAATTTAGACACCGCGTTGACTTTTCTATAATCCACACAGAACCGTACAGACCCGTCACTCTTGGGAACAAGAACAACCGGGCTGGACGAATCACTGTGGGATTCCTCTATTACGCCCATATCGAGCATTGCATCCAATTCTTCCCGAACTATTTTCTTTTTGTGTTCGGGCAGGCGATAGGGGCGCCCACCACTCCCGGCTCGGTCTCAATGTGGTGTTGGATGATGTTCGTACGACCCGGTAGAGGGGAAAACACATCTGCAAATGCTTTTGCAACTCGGCAACCTCAGCGAGTTCATACAGTGAGAGGTGGTCTCCACAAGTGACAGGGGTGTTATGATTGTGGTTTGTATGCACCTCCGGCCCGAGCTCCGCCCTCTCCGGAACTACCATAGCCAACGTCACAGGGACCACCTCCCTCAACAATTTCAGGAGGTTGAGGTGATATATTTGATGCACGCCCCCTCTATCGGTTCGCTTAACCTCATAATCGAGATCCCCCACTCGTTGTGTGACCTCAAAGGGTCCTTGCCACTTGCCGAGTAATTTGGAGCTTGATGTGGGGAGTAATACGAGTATCTTATCTCCTGGTGCAAATTCCCTTAGCTGAGTACCCCTGTCATACAGTCGGCATTGGCGTTATTGGGCTCGGAGCAAATTCTCCTGTGTTAGTTTCCCCAAAGTGTGGAGTTTTGCTCTGAGATCAAGGACGTATTGAATTTAATTCTTACTATCTGAAGGCCCCTCCTCCCAGGCTTCCCATAGAATGTCAAGCACACTGTGTTAGCGCCGCCCATACAGCTGCTCAAATGGGGAGAAGCCAGTGGAGGCTTGCAGGACCTCTCGTACTGCGAATAACAGGGGGTTGAGCCATTTATCCCAGTTTCTAGCATCCTCGTGCACAAACTTACGAATCATATTCTTGAGGGTTTTATTAAATCGCTCCACTAGGCCATCTGTCTGCGGATGGTACACGCTAGTGCGAATCGACTTAATGCCTAACAATTCATAAAGCTCGCAAAGTGTACGTGACATGAAAGTCGTGCCCTGATCGGTGAGGATTTCTTTCGGAATCTCCACCCGGGAGATTATTTTGAAGAGTGCCTCTGCAACACTACGTGCTGAGATGTTACTCACAGGCACTGCTTCTGGATATCACGTTGCATGATCCACCAGGACTACTACAAAGCGATGTCCCTGTGCTGTCCGTTCTAATGGCCCAACAAGGTCCATCCCAATTCTCTCGAAGGGGACTTCCTTTCCCCTAAGTGACCCACCATGGGATTATAATGAGCCGTCTGGAATACCATTTCCCGGCGGCTCCGTGGAATCAAAAGCTGTGTTACATTTCCTTTGTTTGAGCGTCCTGCATCACTCTATATAACCGGTCATTTATAACGGCAAAGAGTTGTTGACCATCGATTAATCTCACTTGGTCGAAGGCGTGCTTGAGGGTTTCGTCCCGTGACTGCTCCAAAGGGAAGTCCCCCTCAGGGAATTCTGACTTGATGCGGTCGAGGATGGCCCGAGCTCCGCCTCCCCTGCAAAAGCATCGCACATCTCCCTATTTTAGTGCAGGACCCAACCGCGCAAACCCCCTTTAATACATTTCCAAAATCCGGCCAATTGGTCCCCAAAATCAGCGGATGGTTGAGGTGGGAACTAACCGATGCCTCCACTCTATGTTATTCCCCCGGAATTTGATCACCAAGGTCACCACAGGATACTTGTGAATATCCCCATGCACACACCTCACCAGTCACTCACTCCTGACTGGAGGTTCTGTGGCCATTTTTATGCTGCTCTCCCCGTGCTCACTGAAATTAGAGACAGGTGTTAGACATAATTTAGCTCAGGTGCAAGTGCCCTTATTGCTTTCTCTCCCGGACGGGCGCTTGACCACGCCCCCACTGCCACACCCTCCTATTCGGATCGTTGTGTGGGCCCTCCCATTTGGATCGCAAGGTGGGATTTCACATCATTCACTCCATGGGCTCTCCCATCGAAAATGCTGTATGAAATCTTGTTCGAGTGCAGTGGTTGTGCAGTAATCTTAGGAGCCTTTATAAATTCATGTTAGCATTCGCAATAGCATTTAATTTGCTCACAGTTAAATTGAGCCCAACACATATTAAATAGAGCCTGATGTGTGTAAACGTAATAAAGCCATGTGTGCCTCACTTATTTCTGCTGCAACAGCGTCCCATTTGGTACCGCCGCAGTAGTGTCCCATTTGATAGTGTACCGCAGTGCCCAACCACACTCAATACTGCCACAGCAGCTCCTGCCTATGCTCGATAATGTCACAGCAGTACTCCTTTTGATACTGCCTCAGCAGTGCCCCGACAGGACAAACGTAACAAAGTTGTTTTCTTAACTAAACTTTTGCTTCACTTACAGGTATGTACACTGAGTTATTTCTATTCTCTCCTCAGGCACTTTGTCTAAGTTCCATACTTTTATAGCAGTATTTTATAGCAATGAGAACACATCAGCATCTCGCTGGAGCTCCTTTACTATGCCCCCAAATACTGAATCCACTGCCGCAACAGTAGTTTAAATTCAGCTCCCGCAGAAGCCCCCCCCTTTTACTATTCCATCTCCTCTACTTCACTGCCACAGCACTGCCTTAAATCTGCTACTGCAGGAGGCTCTCTTTACTGCCGCAGCAGTGTTTTAACAAGCTTCCGCTAAAGCCCTTAACTGCTGCATTACTATCTCCTCCTGTTCATTTCAAGCTCCATATTTCCCTTTCTCTGGGTAGACCATCGAATGAGGCTACTTTCGAATGAGTTGATCTGACAGTATATCTATGGTACAACTCCCTATTGGCGTATGCAGGTCCTTTTAATCTAAACCTTCCACCTGCATCGGGCCCTTACGCGAGGCTACCTCCTTTAGCTGGCTGATTAGATGCAATATATCAATGGAACAACCCCTATAGCTGCATAAATGTCCTTTTGTCTAAACCTTCCACCCAGAGCAGGCCCTTGCGTGAGGCTGCCTCCGCAAGCCAGCTGATTCAATGTAGTTTACCAAAATGTAGCTCCTGTAGACCACCTTCTTAGACAACTCCATACCCTATCTATGGGTTCAATACAAAGAGCCATCTCCCCTAGAACACTCCAAACTTACTGGACAGCTTGTAGTTCCTTAAATAACTTCCCCAGAGCATACAACTTAGTTTTTCCAGATTTTACCCTCCTCTCCATATCCTCTGTCATATCCCACCCCCATAATACCAAATCAATTCAGCCAGGAACAATCAAAGTCTACCTCATTGGCATACATTTCTTCTTTAAACTCATCCACTTCCATTACAAAACCCCAGATAACTCTCCTTATCAAGGGTTTACACAAAATTAATCCCACCCATCCAGACACCAGACAACTACTAGCCATTGACATCCTACCCAAACGCCTTGTTACTCTTCGCTCCAGTATATTTTCCCCCAACAAACAAGAACCCTAGATGCCATGTTCAATTTGGCTTTCTTCGGCTTTCTCAGAGCCTAAAAACTCACCATCAACTCCACCTTCAACCCAGCCATCCACCACACCTTCTCAGACCTTTAATTCTTAAATCCGAAGTTATACTTATTGGTTCCCATCATCAAATTCTCAAAGCTGGTTCATTGTCTCTGTTTGTTGATGGCTCTGTTTTGGAGACTCAAAGTAAAATGAGGAACCTTGGAGTCATTGTTGATTACATTTGATTCTTTTTATACAGAGTACTGGTAAAGCATCCTTTTTTCACCTCAGAAATATAGCAAGATTGTGCCCTATGCTAGATTTCTCTGTAGCTGAAAAGATAATAAACTCATCATCTCTCAGATAGATTACCTTAAAAACCTTTTAGCCAGAGTTTCTAAATCCACACTCAATAAGCTCCAAAATGTACAAAACTCTGCTGCCAGGATACCAACTGGGACCAGGACATGCAATCACATTACTCCTGTATTGGAGTCTTTGCACTGGCTCCTGGTCAGTTATGGTGTCGATTTTAAACTTATGATGCTGACATACAAAGCATTACACAGCTTGGCTCCTCATTATTTATCTACATTGTTAATACCTTACACCACAAATCCCAGACTGTGCTCCTCACACTCAAATTTGTTGACTGTTCAACAAATCTGCTTAAAATATATGGGTGATAGGGCTTGTTCTGTCTATGCTCCTACCCGTTGGAACTCTCTTCCTCTAGAAATTAGGGAAGCTCATAAATAAGAAAATTTTAAAACTTAACTTAAGACATACTTTTTAAAACTAGCATTTGCTTGCTGATATGTACTTTTGTGCTTTGTACTATTTATTTTGTGTACAGTGCTTTAAAAAGCTGCTTTTAAAGGTGCTCTATAAAATAAACGGTATTATTACATAATTTCACATTATACATATAAACATTATTGATACAATTCGTTTCAACATCAAACAGAGTAAAACCGATCAATTGAAATGCGGACATTCAGTTTTCATTTTCAATCTGATAACCCCCATTCAGCCATACCAGTTCCTGGCTTTTTTTTTTACTCCAGAAACTCCCAAATCATCTCTCTGCTCGACTCTCTATTTGTTGATGACAAAAACCTCCCCACATCTAGACATAGGTATCAAAAGAATCTAAAAGTTGTCCTCAACAGATCCAGCATGCCTACCAAACATTTCTCTTCCCATTCCTTCTGCATTGGGGTCGCTACTTCAGCTGCCCAAAGGTCTATTTTATGTGATGATGGACTATAATTGTAAGACATCTGTAGTGATGAGCAGGTGAAGGCAGATGCGGGACGAGGATCTACTTGCAGTGGTTTATTGAAAAAACGTGAAAACAGACAAAACAGGAACAAAGGAAAGATCCACAATGGGAAAATAAAACAAAAACACGGAAGACATACAAAGGGTTAACAGGCGGGATAACATTACGTAGAGCACGGATAATAAAGACAGACAAGCATCCACAAACATCAACGATCAACAAGGGAATGGAGAACAAACAGGGTTTATATACACAGGAGACATGATGATGACAAACAACAATCAGGTGAGCACAATGACACAGGGCTGGCAGTGATGAGGGCCGGGGATCATGGGAAGTGTAGTTTTAGACAAGTGAAACACAGGGCAGACAACAAGGGAATCGTGACAACATCATTAGAAACTATAAAGGGTCTACTTTTATTTGTGTACACTCACAATAACAACAACACCTTGTGCTTTTGTAAAATAAAGAAAATAAAAAGGGTGAGCTTACAGCAGTCTCTGTGTTCACGAGCATATATGAAACACGTCAAAAAATTTACTGAAACTCCGTGAATACTTATCACACAAACATGAAACATATGTCTAAAGAAAGCTTAAAATGTCTACTTTAAATGAAACAATTCAAATTTAAAACTAATATTCTCCTGCAATGTAATCTGTATGAAACTAAGCGATGTACACTTTTTCCCCTGGCTCAGCTAATTATCCCTAATGTGATCACACCCATGGGCAGAGGGCGCTATTCATACGGTAAAGTGCTGAAGCAATCAATGCAATGGTGAACGCCCCAGACTGTGCCTAAAACATTTTCCTCAGAAGAGCGGGACTCCAATGAACATTTTCATTTTGAAGAGAGACTTGATCCATCCAAGGAAACAATTTCGGATGAGTAAGTAATTTAGTTTACATATTAGTTGACATGCTATTTTATATAAACATGTACATATTTTACTAGTCGGACTGTTTCCAGACTTGCCGACCAGGATTCAGAATATTGAAATTTGAAATAGGACTCCTAATAAGCAAGTTTTAGTTACATTTAAATGTTGTTTTTGCTAAAGTAGGTATTTAAATTGTACGCTGTATGATATAAATATGATATGTAATATGATATAAAAATAATATGAATGTTTAGATTATGTTATAACTAGTGTTTATTCTGCCTCATTATCATCAACAAAGCTTGTGCTTGCAAATATCTGTTCAGGTTAAATGTGTAAAATGCACTTCAATTATGCTCATATTAGACAATCAGCATATTATAATGATTTCTGAAGGATCATGTGACACTGAAGGCTGCAGTAATGATGCTGAAAATTCAGCTTTGATAAAAAATTGCATTTGACAATATATTAAAATAGAAAACTGTTATTTTACATTGTAAAAAGAGTTCACAATATAACTGTTTTTACTGTATTTTAATGCAGTCTTGGTGAGCAGAACAGACAGTAGTGTAGGTCTAAAATTAAGTGACGTCTTTATGTAAAGAAAATGATCATTAGGTCTCCTCACATTCATTCTCTTTCTGTCCCATTCCTCAGTAATAGGTGCAGGGGAGGGGTCTTTGTCTCCTCAGGTGTGAATTATAATAAATATTCTTTATAGTTCACCCCTCCTAGCATATGACCTTTCTAATATTAAAAGTGTCTTACAAAAGTTAAATGACTAAATTGTTTTGTATGAATGAGTGATCAGGATGGTTTTCACATCATTTTGTAGCAAAAAATCTAGGCTAACTTTGTGTTGCAATGGTACTTGGTCAATCTAACATGATCACATTCTCTCTGGTCATTTAGACTTTAACAAAAGTTTCCAGTATGTAGCCAAGTATTTCTATTGGGCTGGCTGAAGAGCAGCTGTCTCAAAGTACTGTTGCACAGGCCATGTGTGCCAAATAGCAGGTGAGCTGAGCCAGGTCATTCAACCAGCTCACTTGTAACCCATTCCAGTAATGGAGGAGCAATCTGGCAGACTAATTTTGGATTGTGATAATTTTGGCCCACTTGCAAGATCGAACTCTGTTCACCAGTACATTCTTACAGTTATGTGCGCTGCCACACGCTTCCCAGAAGCTATATCGCTGAGCAACATTAATGCGAAAACCATTGCAAAGAGCTCATTAAATTTACCGCTTTATTTGGTTTACCTTAAGTAATCCAAATGGATCAGAGCCTATCAACCCTAGTATCAAGAAGCTTTGGAACGGTTCCAGCAAATGCTGAAAAGTCTATGCTGCATACTCATTGATCAATACTCCACCAGCCCAAAGGGAAACGTTCCAGTGTTCCAGATGGCTAGTTCTTCACAGGGCTGGACCAATGACACTTTTAGATTACTTTTAGATCCATGGTACTCAACAGGCAGCCTGTGGGCCACATCCTGCCTGCAAACCATCTTTTTTTGGCCCACGTGATGTTGTCATCACAGAAAATTATTGAATCAGTATGAATCTTGAGGTGTCAATTTTCTAGAGTATTTACGGTAATTCTCATTATTGATAAACTGCTGAACCTGGAAAAGGAAAAGAAATGGAAAACGGTTAAAAATTATTATTTGGAATTATTTATGGATATATTTTTTATTTTTTTAAAGAAGCACACTTTTACAAGAATGTTACATTTACATTTACATTTATGCATTTGGCAGACGCTTTTATCCAAAGCGACTTACAGTGCAATTATTACAGGGACAATCCCCCCGGAGCAACCTGGAGTTAAGTGTCTTACTCAAGGACACAATGGTGGTGGCTGTGGGGTTACTACTGTATATATCTATATCTAATGTTTAATTTACTTGAGTTAATAACACATGTCCATGATGTATTAAATAGCATATAGCATAGTCTGCTCAACTTATTAATATAAAAAAGTAATTAAAATGTTTTAATAAATAAATAAATAAATAAATAAATGAGTGCAGCTCTCGAGGCTAAAGGGTCCCAGTCCCCTGGCTTTCCAATGTTGACTTCCCCTGCTTTAGATATGTCAGTTTGTCAAGAGCTCTGAGCATAAATTTATCAGGCTATGGTCCCAGTGACCTTTTGGGATGCTCACCTTACGGCTTCAACTAGCAATGTGATGGCTGTAACCTGTTAATATAGATGCTGAATTGAAAACGCACTGCTCACGTCCAGTGTACGGAGTATGTGTGAATCCAGCCTGACACGGCATTGATGATCACAAACAGATCTACAGATAGTGTAAAAATTGGAAATAATTTGAATTTCTATTAGAAAATAAATTATATTTTATTTAGTGCTGTCAATCACTATTAATCACATAATTGTTTTGTTGTTAATCGTGATTAATCACAGATTTTGAAAGTGCTGAAATTTGACACTCTATATAGTCAAAATGCCAAACAAAACAACATGTAACCATATAATGCTTATTTAACATTTTCAAAACAAAGTCTTCCACAGTATAACGATAGAATTGCACTAAAATATCACCAATTCAAGTAACATTAAACATTTTCCAAAGTCTAAGTGGGAGTTTGACTAATTGAAAGAACTAGTCCCCACATAGGTTGCATATTCATTTCAATGAGCATTCAAACTTTTAAACACAAAACATCCACAATATTAATTTGCTAGCAGACTGTGGCTATCCGCTTTGTTACAGCAATTGTGAAGCTGCGTTCATGATTAGTGTCAGGGTGGCAATGCCAGTGGCGCTTTGAAATCCACATGAAGAGTGCTTGCAAACAAAAATGCCTCATTCTGTGTTTTGGTGACAGATGTAGCTCACTCTCGCTGTACTAAGCTCTAGCTGGCTGTCAAAGAGACATCTGTATTTGTGCACATTCTGAAGGAGTTTTCCCTCCTTTTTGGACAAAGAGACCACGTTTTTCTAACCTCACCATTTGGCCACGGTAGAGTAAGATTAACTTAGCATTGTTCCAGTCTAGTATAATTATAATAACCAGTTCATTCATTTTTCACTGTAAGACAACAATTTATTTTGAAAATGGAAAAAGGGGACCAGCTTCCCGTCTCCCTCGTTTTCTTTCAACGTTGACTATCTCCTGCATTTCTCTCCATCACCGGACCCGAGAAATAAAGCAGAGACATGTCTTTTCGCTGCCGAGCGTAAGACCAAGGACCAATCCAGACTGCTTCTCCTGACCGCTCAACGCTACAGGATTTCGAACGGACAACCCTGCTGAAATAACACAGGATTTCCCAAGGAAGGCTTGAAATCTGGACAGATTTAGGTTAGAAACTGTGACTTTTCTTGCGCAACTAAATCTTATATTTGATTCTAAATGCTAATGTTTTGAGTATAATTTTATATGTTTAACTCTGATTGCTGTATGCTGTTTTGATTAGTGAGATCGTCATTTTGGGTGAAATGTTGTTTTGTTGAGTGATCTGAACAAACAATTCAGTACCGGTGTTACGAGCGGTCACCCTCAATTAGATTTCATTCACCCCTTTTTGTTCACTCTCACTCTCTGATATTCATGGTGTGAGCGGCGCCATAGTTTATGTCCGACTCAGGATGGTGTTTCAACCCCCCCCCACACACACACACACACACACATACACAGATAGCTTCACTATTAGTTAGGATTTCCTCATGTCATGTTATAGTCAGATAGTATTGGCGGTGTTCATTACTACTTGATTATAATTCTTGTTATATTATAATAAAAAGTACTCCTGGTTGTTTTTGCTTGAATATTGTGTTAAAGCCAGCCTCTGCCCCATCAAGAACTCCCATATTACTTCCGTGTATTGATATCTTATTAGTGTTTGAAGCTAACTGTAATTAGATTGCTGTTAGATTCGGATGGCAATAATTTGACTAGTTCCTCCCCTTTTTGATTATTTTGATAAATAATTAAAATACTCAACCATCAGGGTAGATTTTTATGAGATTCGATCAGTAACTTACTATAATTTTTCTCTTGTCAAAGAGTTAAATTCTATTATTTAATTTAATTATATTAATTATTGATTATTTCTGATAGTAAAATGTATCTAAACAACTAGTAGGCCCTACACATGCGTTAACACGTTCATTCTGACAGCTCTCATTTTATTACATTTATATTATTTCTATCTAAAATTGTTTGTCTTGCTGTGTTTACATTTTGCCTTATGTCACTTTAAAAGGGATAGTTCACGCAAACATTTTAATTCTCTCATCATTTACTCAAATATACGTTAACCCTCATGCTAGCCCAGATGTTTATGACTTTCTTTCTACAGCAGAACACAAATTAAGATTTTTAGATGAATGTTTCAGGTCTGTAGGTCTATACAATGCAAGCGAATGGGTGCCAAAATGTTGACGCTCCAAAAATAATGTAAATGCAGCATAAAAGTAGTCTAATCCATAAGACTCCAGTGGTTAAATCCATGTCTTCAGAAGTGATATGATAGGTGTGAGTGAGAAACAGATCAACATTTAAGTACATTTTTGCTAGAAATTCTTCTCCCAGCCCAGTAGATGGCGATATGCATGAAGATTGTGAATCACCAAAAACACAAGAAGAATGTGAAAGGGAAAGTGCAGTCTGACTGGGCTGGGAATACAATTTATAGTAAAAATGGACTTCAATTTTTATCTGTTTCTCACCCACACCTATCAAATAGCTTTTTAAGACATTGATTTAACCACTGGAGTCATAACGATTTGTATAACCTTAAAAAAACTTATTAAGTAATAAGAAAACCACAAGATGTGCTGTAATAGTGAACTTATATACTGTAGATATGATTTGCTCTAGGTTGGAGGCCCAGCCTCCAGTAGCAAATTGGATGATCAACATTGGTTTCATGAAACAGTACTCCTCCGGCTCCAGTAGAGCTTCATCAACCTCAAACTTAACACAGTTAAACTCTGGATACTATGCAAGAACCTTGTTAAATTTTCATATGGGCAAGTGCAAAGGAGAATTTAACAAGAGCTTTAAAGCCTGGACCCCCGGGCGAAATTAAGAATGAAGATATGTGTGTTTCCTGCTCTGTAAATATGTTCTGTTATAATTAGCTTTAATGGAAAAAGTTAATTCAATTAATAAGATACCGATGAAAGAAAAATATTATTTAAGAAGTCCTCCTGTCATAGCCTTTAATAGATTACTGTTTACAGCTTTTATTGTTGTTAATATCATTAAATTCACATCTCCCTAACAACTGAATGCTTCACAGCCAAATGTAAATTTCTATGCAACAGAAAATAAGCATAATCAATAATGATAACTGAATTTGCAATTCTATAATAATATCAGAATGAGCTGAATTGTTCCGGGCCATTTTGTCCCAGTCCAGCCCTTGTCCAGACAAATTTAAACTGTTATTACAGTAGGTTTAGAGCAGACTGAATCTCTGCAGCTTAACAGCATCAGAACTTGTGAGCTTTATTTGTGAATCAACTAATGCTGTATGCTCTTAAACCAGAACTAAATCTGTTCATTTAGTAGTAAAAACTACAGATTTACTTCTGAACCAATTGAAAACAGAGATAGAAAAATTTGAGAGAGAAATATGGGAATGAAATCCAGTATGAATCTGACAACTAGTACATAGTAGAACATTATTTGTAAAAACACAAACTTGTTTTGCACACGCCTCTCAAACCCAGAAACAGGAAACTGTGTCAACTGTTCATTTCAGGGAAACTGAAACTGAAGTGTTGTCGAGCTGTTGTACGTGTCTCTCTGTCTCAGAGTACATGCAGTAAAATGGCAGAAGCCAGTATTTCATGGGCTCATGAGCAGTTCTGCTGTTCTATATGTCTGGATCTCCTGAAGTATCCAGTGACCATTCCCTGTGGACACAGTTACTGTATGAACTGTATTACAGACTGCTGGAATAAGGATGATCTGAAGGGAGTCTACAGCTGCCCTTGGTGCAGACAAACCTTCACCACAAGACCTGCTTTAGGGAAGAATGTGGTGTTTGCTGAAATGGTGGAGAAACTGAAGAAGACGAAACTCCAAACTGCTGTTTCTGCTCACTGTTATGCTGGAGCTGGAGATGTGGAGTGTGACGTCTGTACTGGAAGAAAACACAAAGCTGTCAAGTCCTGTCTGGAGTGTCTGAACTCTTACTGTCAAGATCATCTTGAACAACATGAGAATTTCTTTCGAAATAAGAGACACAGTCTGATGGATGCTACCGGACGACTCCAGGAGATGATCTGTGGTCAACACAATAAGCTTCTGGAGGTGTTTTGTCGCACTGATCAGAAGTGTATCTGCATGTTGTGCACCATTGATGACCACAAAAACCACGACACTGTATCAGCTTCTGTCGAGAGGACTAAAAAACAGGTATGAACTGAAACTGCATGTGCCCTAAGTAAGCACAAAGTGACAAGTGTTAAATTCTCTCTGTATCACGTTAAGCTAAATTTACATTACTGCATAAAAATTGCTGCAAGTTTCCATGTTGCTGAAGAAGTTTCTGCAGCTGGTTGCTCTACATTAGTGTAGATCACATGAGCTCCAATGTTTGTTGCTGTCTCTTGTATTGTCAAATCTCATTAAAAATTATTGACATCTGGTTGCTTTTGTTACATACGTTTGCTTTGAATGTACCTTTTAAATTTGTTTTTTCCTAACCTGACACAACTGCATCAAGTGATGAGCGACAAGAAATGTAGTCATTTGCTTGGTTTCTATTTCTTGCGTGTCTTGCGAATTGTCATTTGCAAGAATATTGTCACACGTAACTCTATTAAACATTAAATCTGATGTTCCGTCATTCTAAATGTAATTGTTATACATAGCTACACTCAGAAGTGTTACATAAAAACAAACTACATTCAAATCTTACATAATGATCCATACATAATTTCTGCAAAGGTGATTTGAAATAATAAGTACTTTGAAAATCGCAATACAACAATAAGGATTTTGTATCATATAGTTCTTAGATTGAACTGCATGTTTGTTTGATGAACAGAGTCACTTGGAGGAGACACAGAAGAAATCCCAACAGAGAATCCAGGAGAGCGAGAAAAAGATGGAGGAGTTGAGAAGAGCTGTGGAGTCTCACAAGGTGAGTTTGAGAAGTTTGAGACTCAGTTGGGTCACAG
Source organism: Xyrauchen texanus (assembly GCF_025860055.1). Classification (NCBI taxonomy): domain Eukaryota; kingdom Metazoa; phylum Chordata; class Actinopteri; order Cypriniformes; family Catostomidae; genus Xyrauchen; species Xyrauchen texanus. The sequence continues at coordinate 33,355,750 of NC_068311.1, forward strand.
GTTGTGTGAGGTGTCAGTAAGAGCTGATTGTAATGTGTGTGTAACAGCGCTCTGCACAGACAGCAGTGGAGGACAGTGAGAGGATCTTTACTGAACTGATGCGCTCCATTGAGAGAAGACGCTCTGAGGTGACACAGCTGATCAGAGATCAGGAAAAGGCTGCAGTGAGTCGAGCTGAAGGACTCTTGGAGCGACTGGAGCAGGAGATTGCTAATCTGAGGAGGAGAGACACTGAGCTGGAGCTGCTTTCACACACACATGATCACATCCAGTTCTTGCAGGTAACACATCTCATCTTTAGTTTTCTTAGTGATCTGAAAGATTTTCACCTGGCGGATGATAAAACAAGTGTACAAAAATTCCTATAGACTCCTATTGAAGGAGGGACCTGAGCCATATCTAGAGAATCAGAAAATACAACGATGAGCCAAAATATTATGGCCACTCACAGGTGTAGCGAATAATGTTGATCATCTCCAAACAAGCCCATATGCCAATGTCTGGGTAGAAATGGGCAGGAGTAAATACCTGAGCGACCAGGGTCAAATTGTTATGGCCAGACGACTGGTTCAGAGCATCTCTGAAACGACAAGGCTTGTGGTATGCTGTCAGTCAGCAGTGGTGAGTACCTACTGACAGTGGTCCAAGGAGGGAAAAAACACAAACCGGCAAGAGGGTGTTGGGCGCCCAAGGCTAATCGATACACGGGGCAATGAAGGCTATCCCGTCTGGTCCGAAACGACAGAAGATCTACTGTGGTTCAAGTCACAGAAAATATTAATGATGGTAACTGGAGGAATGTGTCACAACACATAGTGCACCACACGCTGCTGCATATGGGGCTGTGTGCCCATGATGAACCCTGTCTATCATTGAAAGTGCTTACAATAGACCCATGAACGCAGACCCTCCACCTTCACGTGCCCAACTGCACCACACCCGTGCCTCAGGCTGGCAGTTGGTGATGAGTGCAGAGGTCGTCGCTACAGAACCTCCTCCTCAGTTGCCTACCCGCCCCAGGCCAGGTACACAGAGGTAGGTGCTTTGAGCCACTTCTCAGCACAACCACCTCGGGACGAAGCAACTCTAACCCCCCCCACCACGAGGCCCAATCTCCAGATACGTCATACGTGATCGTCCCCTTAGTGCCCCTCGCTTGGACGCGTGGCTTACGCTCTATGCATTACATGGTGGCTGGCCAGGACCATCTGACTCGGCTGCACAATTCAGTTTGCCAGGCACCCGCCTGGACCAGCTGATTGGGCTCAGTTCGGCACAGCACAGGTAGATCTGTTTGCCTTCCGAGATACCACCCACTGCCCGCTCTGGTTCTCTCTGATGGAAGCCCCCCCTCGGCACAGACGCACTGGCAAGGCAAGGCAAGGCACGTTTATTTATATAGCACATTTCATTCACAATGGTAATTCAAAGTGCTTTACATAGAAGAGATTAAAACAAGAATTAAAAAAAAATAAGAATAATTGAATCAGTTTAGAATATAGAATAAAATAAAATACAGTACAAACAGTCGGACACACAGTGGCACAGTGCTCATTCAGTAAATGCACAGCTAAACAGATGTGTTTCGAGTCTGGATTTGAATGTGACTACTGTAGGAGCACATCTGATCTCTTCTGGAAGCTGGTTCCAGCTGCGGCTGGCATAATAGCTAAAAGCAGACTCTCCTTGCTTAGAGTGAACCCTTGGTATTTCTAGCTGATGTGATCCTAATGATCTGAGTGATCTGTTGGGTTTATATTCAGTGAGCATATCTGCAATATATTGAGGTTCTAGCCCATTGAGTGATTTATATACAAATAATACTTTAAAATCAATCCTAAATGTAACTGGGAGCCGGTGTAAAGACCTGAGGACTGGTGTGATATGTTCATATTTTCTGGTTCTGCTCAGAATCCTGGCAGAAGCGTTCTGTATGAGCTGCAACTGTCTTATGGTCTTTTTGGGAAGGCCAGTGAGGAGTCCATTACAATAATCCACCCTGCTGGTGATGAAAGCATGCACAAGTTTCTCTAGGTCTTGACTGGAAACAAAGCATCTAATTCTTGCAATATTTTTCAGATGATAATATGCTGATTTAGTTATTGCTTTGACATGACTACTGAAACTAAGATCTGACTCTAGAGACACACCAAGATTCCTGACTTGATTTTTTGTTGTTTGACCCCTAGCGTCAAGGTATGCATTCACCTTGAGAACTTCATCTTTGTTTCCAAACGCAATGACTTCAGTTTTGTCTTTGTTTAACTGAAGAAAGTTTTGGCACATCCAACTGTTTACTTCATCAATGCATTGGCACAGGGAGTCAATGGGGCTGTAATTGTTAGGTGATAGGGCTAAGTAGATCTGTGTGTCGTCTGCATAGCTGTGGTAAGCAATTTGTTTCTTTCTCATTATTTGGCTCATTGGGAGCATATACAGGTTGAACAGGAGTGGCGCAAGAATTGAGCCTTGAGGGACTCCGCATGTCATGGATGTCCACTCAGACTTATGGTCTCCTATACTCAAATAATAACCTCTCCCTTCTAAGTATGACTTGAACCATTTTAGGACCATCCCAGAAAGCCCCACCCAGTTTTCCAGCCTGTCAAGAAGTATGTTGTGATCGACAATGTCAAATGCCGCACTGAGGTCGAGTAGTACCAGTACTGATAATTTGCCTGTATCAGCATTTAAGCGAATATCGTTTATTATCTTTATGAGCGCTGTCTCTGTGATGTGATGCGATCGGAAACCGGATTGAAAATTGTCAAAGTATCCATTTGAGTTCAAGAATTTGTTCAGCTGATTGAAGACAACTTTTTCAATGATCTTGCCTATGAAAGGAAGATTTGAGATCGGTCTATAGTTGCTTAATATGGTCTTATCCAGATTGCTCTTTTTCAAGAGGGGCTTGACCACTGCAGTTTTCAGGGAGTTTGGAAAACTCCCAGAGAGAAGTGAGGAGTTTATCACTTCTAGGAGATCTGATAGCCAGACTTCCCGGATTCTCGTTATAGTATTTATGGAGAGTAAACATAGAGAGAGAAAAGGCCTGGCATGGCCTGCTCCCAGGCTAGTTACGTCACTTCCCTCCCTCAGGGATGTGGGTAACTGCATGACGTCTCTTGGGGCGTTGGGGAAGGTTACGTGCAGTCTGATGCACCTGCTATTTTCGCATGCAACAGTTTGCTTGCACCTGCATCAGCAGTCTATTTAACACGTTCAGTGTCATGGCGTTTTTAAATAGGGACCCCTAGTGTCACTACATCGACACAACGTTGAGTGAGTGACAGAAGGGGAACGTCTCAGTTACTGTCGTAACCTCTGTTTCCTGACTGAGGAAACGAGACATTGTGTCCCTCTTGCCACAACACTGTACTAAGCCGCTGAAATGGCCGGGACCTTACTCTCGGCTCCTCGGCCCTCCTCAGGGAGGGGCATGCAAATTCTGTTCGCCAATTCTCATTGGCCTTTTCTCAAGTACAGAGGTAACCGAGGCTCTCAAGAGAGACCCCTAGTGTCACTACATCGACACAAATTCTCGTTCCCTCCATCGGGAAAAGGAGGTTACAACAGTAACCAAGATGTTTTCCCTGATGGCAGTGGCCTCTTTCAGCAGGATAATGTGCTCTGCCACTCTACACACATTCTTTGGGAATGGTTTGAGGAACATGATGAAGAGTTCAAGGTGTTGCCCTAGCCTCCAAATTCCCTAGATCTCAATCTGATTAAGCATCTGGGGAATGTGCCGGAACAACGATTCTGATCCACTACAGCTGCACCTCACAACTTACAGGACTTGAAGGATCTGCTACTAATGTCTTGCTGCCAGATACCACAGGACAACTTCAGTGTTCTTTTAGAGTCCATGCCTCGGTGGGTCGGTGCTGTTTTGGCAGCATGCAAAGAACCAACAGCATATTAGGCTGGTCGTCACAATGTTTTGGCTCATCAGTGTAATTGAGATTTTAGTGTAGACTCTTAACTTGGGCAAGTAACCTTTTTGACATGAATTGCTATTTTTAAAATGTTCCTTTTTTAATCACTGTGCCACACCCCCTCCCAAAAAATCAAAGGGAAAATAAGTCATATAGACAGACAGATAGACAGTCCATGTAGCATAAAACAAACTTTTGTAAGGATACTGATAGGCCTATACCTGTTGTCTTCATCTCATTTTAGCGATCGATTTTATACATGTTTCAAAATGACTGTTTTCTGTAGGAGTCATGTAATGAGGAAAAAAATTCTATGCAACTATAATTATGTTGATTTGACAGTCACCGACAGTAGCCTATGGCAACATGATAATCTCAGTGGTAACTAAATATTAAGACATATATATTGCATCTGCATACATATTAAGTATAGGCTATTGTTCTGAAAGAAAAAAAGCAACTAATAATACAAGAAACTGTAGGCTGACATCCGCACACCACGAAAAACATAAAGTAGACACGTTTACTTATGCAACCCTCTACTGCATGGTTGCTTAACCTGATATGCGTTGCGTTATGAGCGGCTCGTAATGAGCATGGGCGATGGGCTAATTTTGTCAAACTTGTTCGCCATTCTATTTAGTTCATAACTACATAAAACGGGATGAACGAATAAGAGGAAGGATTCCTGAAAGAGGAAGATTTGGCATGCATGTTCAAGGGGCTTCTTGTGTTATAGTGGATGGACTATAATACTCTCACCAGGGATGTGCGAGCGCAAGGAGAAAGTGTGAGCGCGAGGCGATCGTCTTGTGTTCTGCCACTGCTACCAGGTCCTAGAATAACCATTGTTATTAATGTGCGAGTAAGGGCAGCTGGTGAAGTTTCTGGTTCCTCCTTAGGGTAAGATGGTGCCCCCCTAGGGAGTTGGTGCCCTGTGCAGACTGCGTAAGATGCATTAAGGGAGCGGCAGAACTGTCTCTCACTCACATGCAAGTCGCACAAGTGCGAGTGCCGGTGGTGGGTCAGACAATAATTAATGGACCCCCTGTTGAAGACCCTTGATCTAGATTAATTTATTTAAATTTCTTTGCATGTGCATTCATATTTTAGTTCCATGCACATTCTAAAGAGATTTCAAAAGCGCATTACACAAAACAGCTGCTTAAATGTGCTAAAAATGATTAGGAACAGATACAGTGCTTGATCATATCATTTTAATTTAATAATCACAGAATTTGTTTTACTGTAGTGGAGCTAATAATGTCTTTGTATCAGCACTCCGCCTTTCAAAGTACACTCTTTTGACCACAAGTGAAAATGAATGCGCTCATGCGCTCTACTACTGCTTTTTCATTCTCTTTTAATTCAGTCAACAGCAGGCGCATACGCCGACAATGCACCCAGACGAGTCCACGCAGACTGTGCTGATGACAAAATTTGTGTCACTCATACTGTATCCATTCGGATCATCAATGCGGACAACCAAAGTATACTTTGGCCTTTGGATATTCCGAGAAGTGCAACAAATCAATTTTTATTCTAAGAAGCCCACCTGCATTGTGCTGTGATTTCACTTCATGGATCCTGTGAAAGTCCATGAAAAGATGTGTTCCAAAAGCCACATCTGTATTAAAACAGCTGCTTAAAATCAGGCACCACAACCCCATAAGCACATTAAGAAAATCATACAATGATTGGAAATACGGAACAGATACAGTCAGTATTTGATAAGATCGATTTCATTTAATCATGACAGTATAAATGTAACTGTAGTGGAGCTGATGAAGCTTTTCTGTTGTTTTTCTGTAGAGTTTTCAGTCTTTCTCTGCAGGATCTCCAGTCTTACCCAACATCACTGTCAGTTCTCTTCTGACTTTTGATGAGGTGATCAAATCTGTCTCTCAACTCAAACAACAACTGGAGGATTTCTGTGGAGAACACATGGAAAAGATATCTGAGAGAGGTAACAGATATTCATTTACTTTCAGAGATCAATTTGACATCATGTAAATAAATGAAAATGTACACGAGCTATGGGAATTACAGTAATTATGTCTTTTTATTCCCATAGTTACAGACATTGAAATTGCCACTGATGAACCCAAGACCAGGAATGAATTCCTACAATGTAAGTCACTATGAAGAAAAAATAGAACACGCTATTTTTTTTTTTTCGGAAACATAAAATTAGAGGTTAAATATAGGTTTGAACAATAAATATATACATTTAATTTTCATAATATCCAAGTAAAAAAAAAAAACTATACTGCAAACACAACATTAACAGACCATGAGAGCAGGTTTGAGAAGGTTTGGTGTTAAATCTCTTCTTATCTTTATAAGCCAGTCTAAGAAAAAGACGCATCGTTCTTCAGTCAAACTAATACATTTGTAAATTGAAATGAAATATCGTAAACTTATTTTGTTTTCTCATACTGACATGTAGCCAATAACACACAGCAGTGTCATGTGTTGTAAATATGGGTATCGAGAAAGAAAATATATATATTCATAATTACTGTAGACTATATATAGTTGTGAAGCGGTTTATGGGCAAGGAGGAGGTGAGAACCGACTTGGCAGTATAAATAATAGTTTTAATAATAAACTGAATGAAAAACACACAAACATAAACACACACAGAGCAGCTGCATGTCATTCTCTCTCTCTCAAACCGTCGTCACCGGCCACCTTTATCCCTCATGCGCCCCCATCAGGCTGATTGGGGACCAGGCATGCATTGTTCCAGCCTGGAACAATGCATGCCTGGCGTTGCCTCAGGCTGGGGAGCCCCGGCATGACGTACATCCTTGCAACCCATCTGCAGGCGGGTCTTCCCCACCTTTCTCAACATGGGAGGAGACAGGAGGGTAAAAAGAACAACTAAATAGGCGAGGGACAAAGACCAACATGGAGCGACAGAGAGAGAGAGAGAGGAGAGAGAGAGAGAGGGAAAAAAAACTCACTCACCGGTTCTCTGATGCACCGTCGCGTGGTCCTCGATCACTCCACCCACTCAGGTGGACAGCAGCCGCTCCTCCTAACTGGGTAGACCGGAGTCAGACCTACGACCCCCGGTGGACAGAGCGCCCCTCCGCGTTCTTGGCAATTCGTGGGGACACTCATCCGCCCATGGCAGTGGATCTACCGCTCCAGGCAGTCGGGGAGGAGGGACAGCGGTCCTCTCGACCCCTCTGCATTTCTGGGGGGTGGCAGGGCACTCCTCCGCCCCTGACAGTAGCTCCATCGCTTCATGCGGTCATGGAGTCCAGTCCCCACTCTCCTTGCGGACGCTGGCCGTCCCCTGCGTCCGGGAGGTCAGGCTACTCCGTCCCCCCGGCGGATGGCAGCGGTGCTCCCCTAGGTGGTCGGCAGTGTCCAGGACTCCGCGACAGGCATCCCTCCTCCTTTCTGGGTTTCAGCACCAATTTGAAGTGGTTTATGGGCAAGGAGGAGGCGAGAACCGGCTTTGCAATATAAATAATAGTTTTAATAATAAACTGAACGAAAAACACACAAACATAAACACACACAGAGCAGCTGCATGTTTTTCTGCATTGTTCCGGAACCTCCCTCCTCCGCTCTACTATAGCATTATGTAATAATATATTTCTGCCCCCCTTTACACTAATGAAACAAACTCACACACAGACACATACAGTATATACAGTACATGCACAAATTGATAAACTTGTCAAATTAAATTAAACTAAATTAAAATGTGTTTTTAACTCCATCAGATTCCTGTCAGCTCACAGTGGATCTAAACGCAGTGAATAAACATCTCCGTCTGTCTGAAGAGAACAGAGTGATTACTTACACTGACACACTCCAGCAGTATCCTGATCATCCAGATAGATTTGATTTTTATCCTCAGGTGTTGTGTAGAGAGAGTGTGTGTGGACGCTGTTACTGGGAGATCGAGTGGAGTGGGAGTTTTGGTGTGTTTATTTCAGTGTCATTTAAGAGCATCAGCAGGAAGGGATATAGTGGTAAGTGTGGATTTGGACGAAATGAACAGTCCTGGAGTTTGTTCTGCAATAACTCCAGTTACTCATTGAGGCACAATAACATAAAGACTGATCTCTCTGTCCCCTCCAGCTGTTGTAGAATAGGAGTGTATGTGGATCACAGTGCAGGAACTCTGTCCTTCTACAGCGTCTCTGACACACTGACCCTCATCCACAGACTCCACACCACATTCACTCAACCTCTATATCCTGGGTTTTTAGTTAATCAGGGATCAACAGTAAAACTGAGTAAAGTAACATAATAGATAATACAGAGATTCTACAAATAATGCTGTCATATCACAGGTGTGAGCAGAATTATAAATCACTATAATGGCAATGAGTGAGTCTCTTTCACTCATTGATTCATTTTGTATAGTTAATGGCATCTAGTCAAGACCACACAAAATTTGCTCCCACAGATTTCTGCAAAGTTTTAACACCTGTCATTAAATTCTTACCACTCCAAATCCCCTGGCTCTTTAGTGTGTATTTTTAACAACTATTTTGGCTAATTTGTCAGTGCTTTCAGCAACCAATAAGAGTGTAGTACTGTTGGATCTGTTTAACTGGTTTAATCGTGTCAATTCTGCTGAATTAAACTGATTTTCCCTTCTCATTATCAGCTTAAATAAGAAAATCTGTGTGGCCCTACATGTAATTAACTTGGACACTGGGGCTCTAGAGATACATGGTAATCTTCATACATACAGAGTACAAAATATTTTTTTTTGCCACACCACATTTACATTTATGCATTTGGCAGATGCTTTTATTCAAAGTGACATACAGTGCACTTATTACAGGGAGCAACCTGGAGTTAAGTGCCTTGCTCAAGGACACAATGGTGGTGGCCGTGGGGATTGAACCAGCAACCTTCTGATTAACAGTTATGTGCTTTAGCCCACTACACCACACCACACCACACCACACCACACCACGTCAAATCCATGCCAATGGCAATTGAATTCAGAACATTTAAATACTACAAATATTTCATTGCTGAACTATTTCTTTAAGGAGTGTATGAAGGTGATTTAAAAGAGGGCTGTTGTGTATCATTTATATTAACATTAATGAAATACATTGTCTCTTCCTCAAACCCCCAAAAGACAAACAGACACAGTGGGTGTGATGGCAGGCCTAGGAGAGGCGTGTCCAAGGGGGTTAGTGTCCAAATGAAAAGGGAAGTCTGGCATCCTCGCGGTGAGACGGGGTGCTGTGTAGGTTGGGGAGTGCCCAAGGGATGGACCAGGACATGGGCGGTGTCCAGTCTTTAGCCACCCACACAAGAATGCTACTTCCTCAACTAGGCCCTGCAGTCAGATTGGGCATGTAGGGGATACCTCAGGTTAAACTTGACAGCAGCAACCAACCACAAAGTAAATACTTTTATGAAGTGGTACTTACCCTTTTTGGCAGTTTGGAGGCTGTCCCAGAGGATTCTCCTTCCTGCTCCAAGCTTTCCATCTATCCGGCAGACAAGAGGACGAGTGACGTCACTGTTGGTGCTTAACTGTATCGTCACCGCTTGCTAAATTGCCTGCATTCTCCACCACTGTGCTGGGGTGAGCAAGAGACAAACACAAGGGGTATGTTGTCAGGCCTCTAAGAGGCATTTTATTTAAAATAATAATAAGCGATTATGGGGAAAATAAAGTGTCCAAGGGGGTTAGTGTCCAAAAAACAAGGGAAATCTGTCATCCTCAAGGTGAGACATGACGTTGTGTAGGTTGGAGAGTGCCCAAGGAATGATCCAAAATGTGGGCGGTGTGGATGATGCCGGCTCCATCCCACGGTGCAGGTCTGGCTTAACAAATTAGATGCACCACCGGACCCTCAGCATGATCCTAATTTGCCCGGTACCCTCCCTGCTGTGCTCCAAGACCTGTGAGGATGCCTGTGTGCCCACAAGGAGATAGAAGCTGGCTTCCCGAGGAGAGGCGTGCTTTGCATCACCATCCATTGCCCAAAAGGGGCTAGTTAAATTGTGCCCCTTCTCTCTCCATCCCACTCCCATTGTGAGCCTGGCTGAAGGATTGCCCTCAAAGGCAGAGTGAAGATGATGAGAGGGAGGGGTGGGTCGTTCCACCACAGTCTTCATTAATGAAGCAGTTTATGGTTAATCTTTTATTCATTGCCCGACATTTGATTTATAAATAATTAGAAATGCATTTTAATGGGGTCACAATATTCTATTAATTATTATTATTATTATTCTCTTCAAAAACTGAGGTGGCACGGTGGCTCAGTGTGGTTAGCACTGTCGCCTCACAGCAAGAAGTTTCTGGGCTCAAGTCCCAGCTCAACTGGGCCTCTCTGTGTTGAGTTTGAGTCCCCTAATGGGAGCAGTCAAAAGAAGAAGAAGATTCTCTTCACAAAATGAGTCTCATACAGAAAGTATGTCGCTTGTGAACTTCTATTTATCAGGTTACAGGGATTGTAATGTTGATGCATTTTGAGAGAGAGAGAAACAAAATGAAAGAAACAGGCACTGTGTAACAGTTGTAGTAAACTGTCACCTGTTTCCTATGTTAAATGCAAGTTGCAATTTCACTCCCGGCCAGTAGAGGGCACTAGGGAGCCATTATCTGATTATATTAATATAATTGTTGGTAAATGGTGATTGATCCCCCCTAATTTTTTATGTAACCTTTGAGGTAAGTGTTACAACTTCTAGGATTATTTGCCCCCTGTACTCTTTCGACTTTGGGCCTCTTACAGTTCTCACAACTATCACTCTAATATTATTAATAAAAATAAACATAAATTATTGCGTATTCAATAAGACTAAAGAATGAATTAAAGTTAAAACAGTTAACTAAGCAGGTAAATTAACTTAAACTATGCATTTAATAGTGTTTACTGTAGTTATTACTACCATTCTCATCACTGTCACCAATGGCACATGAAATAAGAACATTTACAAGTTATATATGCATTTCTTGCTAGCCATGAAACTGTATCATACGTAATGATTATTACTACTACTACTATTGGGCTTTCCACTTAAACTATGTGATGTTGACATTTTTATTATATTTCCAGCCAATTGGTGATTCATTCTGTTTTATTAACTTTTTGAAACCATTTTTCAATCTAATTTGACACTTGACAGTGTTGCTGTCAACTCTCTCTCCATTTCTGGTATACTGATTTTATACTGATCCTGAACTACCTGATCGAGTGTTACGAGTGGGAAGTGCAGTTTCACACACATCATTATGACATATTCAAAATCTTGCTCCTTGTCTAGCAAATGACAGAAAATAGCATACATTTATTTTCCACCATCGGTCCGAACGGTTCTAAGCTCGGTGAAGAACTGTTCCAGTAGCATTTCTATGTGAGCATCATTCTGCAAACTGTTCCCGGTTCTCAGCACGGTTAGCTAACTGTACGCTGTTGGAATGACTTTAGTAGCCAACTTGCCATCTTAATATAGTCGCTAATATTTTATAATTGTTTTTATATATATATATATATATATATATATATATTATGCAATATATATATATATATATATATATATATATATATATATATATATATATATATATATATATATATATATATATATTTGCATAATTCAGCTAATATTTGGGTGAAGCTAATCAAAGTTAAATGGGTCATGAAATGGAGAATCAGATTTCCCTTGATATTTAGACAAATAAGAGGTAACTGTACTTTAAAAACATACTGTCAATTTCAGAACTCAAAACTTCCTCCACGGTCTAAAAAGAGCATTTATTGTTACCACCCAGTTGAAACATCTAGTTTCGAAATCTGTGTTTGTGTTGTCATTAGACTTTGCTCATTTGTATTTACCTGTCGTATTGGCCCCGCCCATTGCACTCAGTTCGAGAGATAGAGAGAGAGAGAGAGAGAGAGAGCACGACAGACAGGTCTAGTGTGGATAACAACAAAGGGGACCTATCTGCAGTATTTTGAATTATTTTTGTACATAAACATGCACAACTTTGACCACTGTCATGCAGTGGCGGCTGGTGATAATTATTTGTGGGGGGGGGGGCTTTTTTTGTGGCCGAAAATAAATACAAAGTAGTACCAAAAAGCATGTTGACTACTTGAACATAAATTTTGCTCTCCTTTCTTTCTGGCCAGCAAATTTCTCAATGACTCTCTGATTAAAGTCAGTCATCTCAGTAACAAGTCTCTTTTCCATGGAGAGCAATGCCAGTGCATTCAGCCTCTCCTGGGTCATCCTCACCAATGTTTTTTTTTTTTTTTAGCGAACGCCTTGTGAAAGGTTTTTTTTTGTAAATCAATGACAGAGTTTGGTTTAGCTGCTGCCAATGACAGAGTTTGGTTTAGCTGCTGCAGCGACCTGCGCCCGGAGGAGAATCTTTAAGAAACCAATTAGAGACCAGCTTCGGGTCACATGTGTAGTGGTTTCTTGTGCCAATTTTGTGAAAAATCACTCAGCATCTTTGGGGTTTTGATTTCAGAAGAATAGACTTTATTATCACACAATAAAGCCGAGTTGCCTACAGTGAATCCACAGTACCAACAACAACTGAACCATCTCTGGTTTGGTTTTACTTAAAAACACCTCCTCAAACAAGGTGGGGTTACACGCATTATCATGCTCTTCATTGACTCTGGTCTTGACCATATTAAGAAGTAATAGAATGTCCTTTGGAAGAGATCAATTCTCCCCCCTAAGTAATGCTATTTATGTTTCTGCACGCACAGTCAAATAGTCAAACATATGTGAGCACATATTCATCACGTCACAGGCCTTTACATAGAGTAAACTGCATGTTTGCCCCTCAGACATAACTGTGGTATAAATCAACAATATTTTCATTGATTATTCCTGATTAACTTGATAAAAATATACTACACATGCTGCCTGAAAATGTAAGGACTCAGATAGACATCCATTTGTCCGGCGTCCCTCGCCCATTAAACCGCATGAAACATATTGAAAAACATAGAAAATAGTTAACCGATTAAAGCCAGTTTTTATTAAATGCTGAGGCTCTTACTACCAGCCTGCAGATTGTACGAGTAAACTATTTAATTTTTTTATTTTTATTTCCATTTTTATATAATTTTTGTATTCATGTATATTTCTGGAATTTTGATGGAGGCGGCGCCCCAGCGCCCTCTATTGACAAGCCGCCACTGCTGTCATGTATCTTGACGGTTTTAAAATATGCAGTGTCAAGTTACAGCTCAGAAGAGGAGATGCCATTCTCTTTCATTCAGCTTTTCTGCATCTTGTTGTTTTGAGCATAAATTCATCATGGATGCGTTCTTTTGCACATCTGCTCTATTTTTAATTGTTGGTGTATGTATACATACACTAGATGGATGTCTTTGACCGTATTGATGTGTCCGGTGATGTGCACCTCAGTTTGTATGTTTATCATGACACTGTGCTTTGGATTATGTTTTTTTTTTCCCGGCTCATATCAGCGTGGATTGCTTGTGAACTGTTACTGAAGGATGATGCAGTTAAAAATACTTGGACCCAATCGCAAAACAGTAAGTAAAATATTTTAAATGTCATGAATGTTAGACAGTTTATGGTGCTAAATGTTATGCTTGAGATTAACAGTTATATTTGGATTCAATGTGTTGGATCTTCATTATGTGTAAACCCTGACATTTTATTTTATAAAGTTGTGGAGTAAATTGAACAAAATTACAAAATAGTGAAATAGTCCAAAACAAAATCATACTGTTTACCTCATACCACAAGCCAATGAACTGTCATTAGACGACTGATGATCTCATGTGTTACTTTAAGTGTAAATATTGTATCGCTGGCTAAGAGAATCAATATCAGATTGTATTGTGATGAAACTTGCAATTTACAATCCTACTTGACAGACCCTGATCACTGTATGCTTTCATTGTATGGGAATGAGCAGCATTCACATTCTGCTTAATTTAAAATCAAAGATTTTTCAGATCAGCCAACCAACTGCTCAGTTTATATAGTTTACAACTGTCTGTTAGTTCCTCCCCTTTTATTACTATGTTTAAAAACCAACTCAACCTTTACAAAAAAATCTAAACTAACCGCAAATGTGCCGCTCGTTATTTTCATATGAAAATGAGCTTTTAATTTGGGGCAAATGTTTGCAGCTCTTCACCGGTAGTGCTGAACCTCCGGCAAACCTTCAGCAATAATAGACAATTTTCTGCAAGTTTGTGGCAAATTTGCCATGAATTCTCGATTTGTTTTTTATGGGAAGACTCACCTGTCTCTTTAGCCTTTGAAATGTAGTGGTCATTTTATGTTTAGATATTTGGTTTTATGTTTAGAAATGTTTGATTCCATTGTGCTTTAATAACATCGTCTTATTGTGTTTGATCGCCCAAAAATTTAAATTCTCTTGTGATTTACTCACCTTTTAAGCCATTCCAGATGTGTATGTCTTTCCTTCTTCAGCAGAACAGAAATGAAATGAAGATTTTATAAGCACATTTCAGCTCTGTATATCCATACAATGCCAGTGAATGGGTGCCATCAGGCTGCTGGCTGTTCGACGGTCCAAAAGGCCCATTAAGGCAGCGTAAAAGTTATCCACATGACTCCAGGCAATCAATTCATGTCTTCTGAAGCAAATCGATAGGTTTGTATAAGAAACAAATTGATCATTTAAACATTTTTAACTTTAAATTGTTACTTCTGGCCAGCACTGGGATGCTGATTGAAATTACTTTTGTCTTGCTTGATGTTCATTTATCTGTTGTAACAAAGCGCGCTCTTCCGACATCTCACATGAATGTGCCATCACGCTTGTATCATATAACAGCTCCGTGATGTGTCGACTTCTAGCAAGAAGCTTTTTTAAAAGTTAATAAAGTTCAAATTATCGATTTATTTTTGGATTTCTTTGAAGCTCTTCTACTGGTGCAGAGCCAACAAAAGTACCTCTGGTTAGAAATCGCTTTGAGTTTTTTCATTGAAACCTGACTGGATATAAAGAATTGAGTCTCTAGTTTCATTTGATATTCTTCTTTAAAAAATTTATTTTCATGCATCAGCACGCTAATAAACATGATATCCACATACTTGGATTTTGGTACAGCTTAAAAGTTAAAAAACATGTTAGTTTTTCACATTATTTTCAACATTAACAGACCTGTGGGTCATTTCGCTTCATTTTAATATATGTTTTGTTAGCTTCTATTTTGTTATCGCTGTACAATATGATTCATTAACATTAGTAAATGCATTGCTATATTTACTGTGCATTTTCACATTGAAGTTCACACCAGTGCAGACAGACAGCACACTGGAGGTTAATTAATTCAATAAATAGGGTTCTCTGGGTTGTGCAGTGACAATCATCTGGAACATAGTACCTCTAAGATGAAGGAGATTGTCATTGATTTTCACATGGAAAAATTTTCCACCGCTGCAATAGAGGTCAGCAGTCAGGTTATTGAGAGGGTGGAGGAATACAAGTACCTTGGAAACATTATTGATCACAATCTCACCTTCAAATCGAACAGTGAAGCAATCTTCTCCTAGTACCATCAATGTCACCTTTTCTTCCATAGACTCATAATCCAGTTTTACAAGCTTTTTATTCGTGTTTTATTGAATCAGTCCTCACTTTTAACATAACAGCTTAGTTTATAGGAATGAGCAGCATTCACACAATTCCACTTCACAATATTATGAGATTGAGCAGCAAAATCATTGGTTTGGATCTGGAACCTCTCAGTAGCATTTACAGCATTTACAGCGAAAAGTGGGGAAAGGAACTGTAATATAACAAGCCAAACACATCCTACACGGTCTAAATAACCTCCTGCCCTTTGGACGTAGATACAGTTCACTGACCTTTAAAACTAGAAGGGCTGCAGCCAGCTTTGTCCCAACATCCATTCACTTTTTGAACTAATTATGAAGCACTTTAAGAACACGTAATTAAAAAAGTATTTTACTAATTGATCTGTTTTTTATTACCAACTCAAATTTTATGTGGTGAATGTGTTGACACTTGTTTATGTGTTTATATTTGATTGTGTAGTATGCCCTGGCAACTTTCACACATTAAGTTCCTAATGGAAAAATAAAGTTCTTGAATGAATGAATGAATGAATGAATTAATGACCCGAAACAGCTTATGACCCCAGGATACATCACTGATGATGTGTCCCAACACATCCAAGGATGTATCTTTATATCTTTACAAGCTTTTTTCAACCATTCCTCACTTATGCCAAATAACTCATATTCCCCGTCTGTCGCTCACTTCGACATTGTGTCGAAAACGCGACACTAGCGGTCTCTTTTGAGAGCCTCACGCATTTCTGAACTTGAGAAAACGTCAATAAGAAATTGGCAGAAAGAATTTGCATGTCCCGCCCCCAGACATACGGGTATAAAGCGAGGGAAATGCGTCTGTCCATTCAGAATTTTCCTTTGGAGCCGAGCAGTTGTGTGATCAGCGAGCTGCATTCACTGACTGTTCACTTCATCTCTGCAAGCTGTGTAGTTTCTTGATGCGGTCGAGTTCTCTCCGCTCCTGACGGTCACAGGCGTTGCCTCATGTGTCTGGGCTGCGATCACACTGAGGCAGCGTTTTTGGATAGTTCGTGTTCTCACTGCGAGAACCTTACCATGGCAACGTTGCGGTCGCTGCTTTCCTTCCTAAATAGGAACGCCACTCCAGCCACCCCCCACGTTGCTCCTTCTTCCCACAGGATTGAGGATGACCCGGCTGGCGATGGAGGCGATTTGGGGATGATAGCAAGCTCAGTTTCGCCAGGTACATCCTTTCTTCTCGGAGGTGCATGATGAGCTGTCAAGGTCGTGGAGGGCACCTTTTACTGGCCGTAATCGACCCCCTCGCTCATCCGCTCTCACTACCCTCCATGGTGGAGTGGTCCACAGGTACTCGCCAGTCCCCCAGGTGGACAGGGCGATTGCAATCCACCTGTGTCCCGAGAATGCCGCCCGGTGCTCCCCTCCAAGGCCTGTAGGATGATGTCATCACTGACCTCCAAAGCCTACAGTGCCGCCGGACAGGCCGCTTACGCCTTGCATGCCATGGCCCTCCTGCAAGTGGAGGGCCGGGAGCAGAATCCTCATTTCAGTTTGTTTTCTTTGCAACACACCCTTCGGGCTGTGGTACCCACATTCTCAATAAAAGAGCAATTTCCTCTTTCTCTGGGATACCTGGCCCACAAATGCCATTTTCACTAGTATCCCGGTGCCACCCCTCAACAGTCCCGGCATGCCGGACCCCCCGCCTCCGGACCCACGACTGCTGCCCCCCGGCCGGCCAGTTCTGATGAGTCCAGAGGATGCCTTCATGGGACCTCTTTCTCAGTCACTAACCCGCCCCCTGCCCGGTGTGCGGAGGAAGGTAAGTGCTTTGAGTCTTCTCTCAGCACCAGAGCCTCGGGACTTGCTTTTGCCTCCCTACGCCGCATTTTCTGCTCCGCCCCGCCAGGTAGATCAAAAACAGTCGTCCCCTTAGTGCCATCAGCATGGAGCCTGGATCCATAGACTCATAATCCAGTTTGGAGACTTGGAGATGACCTCCTTAGTTGTGAACATGTGCAGAGACTTGGAAACAAAAGCCTTTCTCCTCTTCCTCCTCCTCCACCTCCGGGTGGCCGAAGTTGGCAGGCTCTGGGACAGATGAGGCTGGCAACACTGGCTCTGGGATGGATGAGGCTGGTAACCCTGGGACAGATGCTGGCTCATCGAACATGATGTGGGACGCTGTCTCGTCAACCATGACATGGGACTTTGGCTCGTCGACCATGACGTGGGACACTGGCTCGTCGACCATGACGTGGGACTCTGGCTCGTCGACCATGACGTGGGACTCTGGCTCAGCATCCACCTCCCCCACAGTGAACGTAGAACAAGTGATCTTCAGGGTGAGGTCAATTTACTGAGTGAGGCTGAGGGAGCGGCGACCGCCAGGCATTAAATAGGAAATCAGCTCATTCAGCCCAACATGGAAACAGTCTTTGAAGGCCACCTCACATGCCAGAAAGCAGAAGTCACCCACATATTCCTCCAGGTATCGATACCCCTGACGTAGGTGCAGGAGTTGGACTGCTGGGTTCATAGTTTTTTTTTTATAAATGTGATATCCAACCCTAACAATATATGTGAATTAAACTAGACATAAACATGGACTTGACTTGACATAAATGTCTACACTCACATTCAATACTAGACAATGGACAATGGCATACATGAGGCTTAAATACATGACATGGGAGAACATGACAAACAAGTTAACTGACTTGCTGTTGGTGGTAGGGAGTAGATCTAGAGTGCTGGATTCCACTGTAAATCTGCAGCCTTCTGAACAGCTTATTTTCCAATTCCTTGCCCTGGTCATGGAGAATTTTGGCTGGATATCCAAAGCGAGGTATGAATTCATCAAAGATCCTACGAGCTGCATTTTTGCCTGATTTATTTGGTGTTGCATAGGCTTGTGCAAATTTTGTGAAGTGGTCCACAATCACTAATATGTACCCCACTCCCCCCTTGCTTCTCTCAAGTTTCAAATAATCAATTGAGATCATTTCAAATGGTGCAGATGTTTCAATGCTCTGAATCGGTGTCTTTGATGTTCTTTTTGGTTTGATGTGTCTCGTTATGGTCATAACTATGGTCGCAAGTTCCATCGTTACCAACATAGTACAACGATTTGGTGTTTCTCGAAATCTTAGTTCCAACGAACATTCACAAACAGCATTGCAAACTTGTGTGATTGAAACTACAGCTCTGTGCCTGTGGATAGAAGAATAGTTTATTGTTAGTTTGTTGTTTGGACATCAGTTGATTTAGCGGAGTCTTCTATAGTTTCTATAAAGTTTTCCTGATTCCAGGGTGGTGCCCCAGCAATATTGATTCTTATTAATATTCGAATGATTTTGATAATTGATAGTTATCTTCGATGATTGTTGATTTGAAGGATTAATAAGCTAATGTTGACTCTAATCTATGTTCTATTGATTTTAATAATTATCTTTGATAATGATCAATTATTGCTAATAATCAAACCCGCTCCGGAACGAAGCGCCAACATCAGTAACCATCCTGTTATTTCACACTTTCACTCATTGATTTAAGTAATCGTGTTTTATTGTGAATACTACATTTCTTGTTTAATTTACACTGCATCCAAGCCACTAGGTGTCAGTGTAAGTCCAAGATGACACAAAGACAAAAGTTACTGAGTGCACCTTTAAAAATATGTTTGTCTTTATAACCCAGCCTAAGAGTCTAGAAAAGTCTAAAGCTTCATTCTTCAGTATAAGCAACAGAACTTTAAATTAAAATGAGTTACATTTTTAAATGTTATTGCTGAATGAAGGCTCAAATCTAAATATGTAAATATTATACAAATTATGTAAATGAGATTGACACATCGCCAATAAATAACACAAAATAACAATGTTACGTTTATTGTAATATATGAAGTGATGAAATCAGGCCCGCCGACAGGGGGGGACAAACGGGTCTGTTGTCCCGGGCCCAGGGTAGGGGGGCCCAGAACTGGGCCCTCATTAAATTATGGAATAATTGTTAAAAAATAAATAAAATAGGCATATTTGTGGAAAAAATATATAATATTTGAGTTACATAAAAGCTTTTTATTTGTTTTCTTCCTAATTGTCCTTGAAATAGTGGTCAAGAACCCCCGCCCACCCCCAAAACAAAAATGGTTTGGCCACTGATCAAAATTTGATGTTGTCATTTGATTTGAAGTTCAGTAGGCTAACGTTACGATCAAAATGTCCGGTCAGCACAAGTCTGGTGCTCAGAAAAGAAAAGAAAAGAGAAGAAGGGAAGGGAAGAAGAAAATAGAGGCCTTCGAGATGTCCTAAACAAATATTTAAAAAAAGGTGGTGACGGAGAAGCTGGAACTAACGTTAGTAAAGTCAACGTAGAGTAAGGTAAGAAACAGCGCAGCCAACGTTTATGAGTGTTGTCAAAGACCCGGTACTTCGGTACCAAGTCGGTACTAATTTTGTTTTAAACGTCACGCCACGGTACCAGGTTTTCTCAAACCCGGTACTTGATCGCTGCGTGCATGCCCGAGCGGCGTGCAGTTGCGTCCTCTTCATAAAAGTGCTGAGACATTGCGACCGGCGGTGCTGCTGATGTGGTGGCTGTAAATCCACTTGTTGATAAGAAAGGAGGAAAGAGACACATATGGAAATATTTTGGATATTAGCTCATAATAGCGACGCGGCGCTTCGTTTTACAGGCGCGCAAGTTCATTGTTGCATAGCAACGACAGACGCCACGGGAGAGCACGCTTGTGGAAAGGAGAAAGCGGTGCGAACTGCGCCTCCATGATGACGAGGAAGTATTAGCAAAGAATTCATTGATTTCTAGCCCTTGCATTAGCTTTACTACTAGATATATTTATGGAGATGAGAAATAAAAAGCCGGCTGAAATGCGTCACTGTTGGCATCGGTGAACAGATAATGGGCCAGATCCGAGTCTATTTTTGCTGCGCTGCTCATGCTTAATTAAAAGTGAAAGCACACTTTTGATGGACAAAAAATAAATATGATTTCACACAAAAAGTGCCCAAAATGCACAGATTTTGCATGTCTAGTATGTTTTAACAAGAACTGCAGTATCTGGGCATGGGGGGGCCCATCTAAGATTATCTTGTCCCGGGCCCAGGCAAGACTGTCAGCTGGCCTGGATGAAATTGGTATTGAGAACATAAATATATATATATTCATAGCTACTGTAGCCTACTATACTGCAGACATCCCATCTCTCCCGGAAGTTACGGGAGACTTGTCACTGTCTGTTTTACTAGGACTCTTATTTTGAAGTTTTCACCCAGACTACATCTCCCATAGTGCACTGCCCTCATCACTTCCAGCTGTTCCTCATCCTCACCTGTCTTCCATCCCCTCATTAGTTCCTTTTTGTACATTTATACCCTCCAGTTCGGTTAAATGATTGTCAGTCCTTGAAGTGTTTCGTTGTGTAATGTTAGCCTGTTTGGCTTTATTGAATGTTTCACGCCAGCATTTGTTATTAAATGATTTAATGTGTTACTCCTGTGTCTCCTCTCTTCCACTCCACTTACCCAATGTTACAGACACCTGGGGGGTTGGTTTGGTGGGGAAATAAAGGGAATGGGTGAACATACAGTGAAAATCAGATCTATGACATGCAGACCTTTCCTAGGGTATTAGGGAGGCTTGCAAGGGGTGCTAACCATGCGGTCTGTTTGGGTCCAAATGCTGATGGGGCCACTATACTGTAAAAAGGCTCTGTCCTTCAGATGAGACATTAAACCAAGGTCCTGACTCTCAGTGGTCATTAAAAATCCCAGGACACTTCTTGAAAAGTGTAGGGGAGTAACCCTGGTGTCCTGGCCAAATCTCCCCTACACCTCTGTATATAACATAACAGGCAATTTCTACACCTCACAAATTCTGTGCCACAAACTAGATTTCAGGAAATCACCTTATTGTCTGAAATAAACAATATGACAAGAACTGAGAATTTTTATTTTATAGAAACTGTAAATGAATAATGTTTTGCAATTTTATTTATATTTTAAAGCTTTGTTCAGTGGATGCCAAACATTTGCCATGTCTGTAAGCCTTTTTAGATTTACTCAATCTCTCTCCCCAGGGAGGACTTTTGTCTTATTGTGTACAGATAAAAGAAATCATGTTGAGTGGGGAAAAAACAGCACAAGGTTTGGAATAAAATAATGGACGTGACAGAAATGTTAATTTTTAGGTGAACTACTCATTTAACTGGTGGCTGATGAGCACAGACCTGACAATGACATTTCCAAAAAAACATGGTTGCGCTTCATGAACACTGTCTGGGACATGAGAAAAGTAACTCTCCTTTGGAGACAAATCTCTCTTGGTCTTTCTCCTGGAGTATGAGGTTTGTTAGGTCTATAACATGGCACCCTCCTCCCACTGGCCAATCACAACAGGTAAGGGTTCCAAGATGGCAATGAGAAACAGATAGCAGTCATCAGTAACTGTTAGAGAAGAGCAGAAGGAGCAACAGGAATTGTGGAAAACAGAAAACAAAATACACATATGTAATACAAAATAAAACTAAAATACGTCCAGGGACATTATACTAGGTTTCTGTTCAAATCTGAGGGTGATAACTTGTTTGAGTCATTTTCTAAGACTCAAATTGATTTTTTCTTCACAACTTCACAAGCTAGCCATTCAATTCATTCACAATGAACACATCATCGATCTTATGCTTGGGACTACTCCAGTACCATAGAACCAATCCTCTCCTTGGCGTCGCGATCCTCCGTCAGCGGCGAGGGCTCTCTGATGGCGTGTCTTCCTCCGGTACCAGGTTTCGGCACCAGAGTAGCAGACAAGCCTCTCATTCATCGGGAGAGGAGGAAGCAGGAACCGGATTAACAATCAAACGTCTTTAATTCAACATAAAACACTGAACTAAAACATAACAAAAATGAACACACAAAACACTGCTGCATGCCTCTGTCTCTCTCTATCTCTGGCTTCCCCGGCTCCTCCTTTTATCTCTCTCCCGCTGATTGGGCAACACAGCGCCGGGCATGAATCCTCTCGGCCCGGCCATGCCCTCCTTCTCGTCACAGTAAGTTATTTGCATTCTTGGAAATTACTGTCAGACTGTATAAAGTTTCAATTGTAAAACTGGACAAATATCACAAGTTAAGCAAGATACTGATATCTTATATGACACTAACTCTTAATCTGAACTACTGACCATTTTGATGTGTGGTGGTTGAATAATCCACACTTTCCGTTTAGCTTCTATGAAAAGTGAATCCTGCCTTGTTTGAATCTCAAACGACATTGACGAGTGATATTACACCGCTGAGCTTGCTAAAAATATATATCTTTGAAATTATGATGTATCCTTGCAACAACTTAATGACAATTAAACAGTGATGCATAATGGACTTCAGCAGAACATTTACATTTATGCATTTGGCAGAAGCTTTTATCCAAAGCGACTTACAGTGCACTTATTACAGGGACAATCCCCCCGGAGCAACCTGGAGTTAAGTGCCTTTCTTAATGACACAATGGTGGTGGCTGTGGGGATCGAACCAGCAACCTTCTGATTACCATTTATGTGCTTTAAACCACTCCACCGTAACAAGAATATACATTATTTGTCAACAATATCAACAGTTTAGCCATATCTGACACTAGGGGTCTCTCTTGAGCACCGAATATACCTCTGATCTATGAAAAAAGGCCAATGAGAAGTTGGCAGCTAGTATTTGCATACCCCGCCCCCGGACATACGGGTACAAAGGCGAGGCAAATACTAGAGTTCATTCAGGAGTTTTCTGAGGAGCCGGAAATGGTCCGGCCACTACAGCGGCTCAGCGACGTGACCGGGAAGGACAACAACGTCTCGTTCCCCCCATCGGGGAACGGAGGTTACATTCGTAACCTAGACGTTCCCCTTCTGTCGCTCTCTCCACGTTGTGTCAGAGAAGCGACACTAGGGGTCCAATTTAAATTACGCCATGCGCTGAGCCGTGTACGTGGTCACAGGAGCGGGCAGGTGTTTTTTACGTGCCAGACGACCAACTGTATCAGACTACATGTACCCTTCCCCAATGCCCCACAAAAGTCGTCGGAATCCTTTTGGTTACCCTGACAGGGGAACAAGGTGACGCTTGCCAACCTGGGAACGGGCCAAGCCTGGCTGGGCCTCTTTTTTCTCTATGTTTCTCGCATAGAGCAATAGACAGCCGGGGCCCTGACACGCACTGAGGGAAGGGGGTCTTACCCAATTTCCTATTCTTTCAGGGGGAAAAGACCCTGCGGAGACCACCCCTAACCAGCTGGGGAGGTAAGGTGGTGAATACATCACATATGTTTTTAGGTGACACGTGGAAGTGGCGCGGTGGTAGATCCAGCCTCAGCGAGGGGGAGTTGCTACACATGGCGTCCGAAGGGCAGCCGAAACGTACCCAAGGAAAACGCGGGTCCACTGGTAAGGGGACCGTATCGCGGAAAATGCACACAGGGTGAGTCCGCCTAGGAGTCCTCACCCTGTGGAGCACCTATTCCAGTACAGGGTAGATTTGAGTACCAGCAGTGGATTGGGTCGGCAAGTTCCTCCGCCGAACTGTGGACCCATGAGGGCTAGGGAGGAATCGACCAGGGATTCGAGTTGAGTGGAATCTCCTGGGAAAAAATATGAACAGTTTTACCTCAAGCGAGGGAAAGGGCATATATGCAAGCAATTCACCCGGCCAGCCCATCAGCGTGTTACCGAGTTCTACTGGCTCGGACCTGAGAAAACACAGGATGAAACTGACTCAACCCTGAGATTGTAGTATCTTGTAAAGGTGTTGGGTGTCGCCCAACCCGCTGCTCTACAAATGTCTGCCAGGGAGGTACCCCTGGCCAGTGCCCACGAGGACGCAACACTCCTTGTCGAGTGAGCTTGGACCCGCAAGGGGGGGGGGCACGGCCTGAGTGAGATAAGCCAATGAAATGGCATCTACTACCCAGTGGGAAAGCCTCTGTTTGGAGACAGCGTTTCCTTTCCGCTGTCCCCAAAGCATACAAAGAGCTGCTCAGAGTGTCTAAAACTCTGTGTGCGGTCCAGATAGGTACGCAAAGCACGTACCGGACACAGCAACAACGGGGCTGGGTCTGCCTCCTCCCGGGGCAGCACTTGCAGGTTCACTACCTGGTCTCTAAAGGGCGTGGTAGGAACCTTGGGCACGTAGCCCGGTCACGGTTTTAGGATCACATGAGTGTCTCCGAACTCCAGGCAAGTGTCGCTGACAGAGAACGCTTGCAGGTCCCCGACCCTCTTGATGGAGGCGAGCACGATCAGCAGGGCAGTCTTAAGAGAGAGGGCCCTGAGTCCAACTGATTCTAGCGGCTCAAAGGGAGGTATCTGGAGGCCCGTGAGGACTACCGTGAGGTCCCAGGAGGGGAACAGGCTCGGCCGGGAGGGATTTAACCTCCGGGTGCCTCTTAGGAACCTGATGATTAAGTCGTGCTTACCAAGGGACTTGCCGTCTACTGCGTCGTGGTGGGCCGCGATAGCAGCAACATACACCTTCAAGGTGGATGGGGACAGCCTCCCCTCCAACCTCTCCTGCAGGAATAGGAGCACTGACCTAACTGCGCACCTCTGTGGGTCTTCAGCCCGGGAAGAACACCAATTTGCAAACAAGCGCCACTTCAGGGCGTAGAGCTGCCTGGTGGAAGGGGCTCTGGCTTGGTTGATCGTGTCTACGACAGTAGGTGGTAGGCCAGCTAGATCTTCTGCGTCCCGTCCAGGACCAGATGTGGAGTTTCCAGAGGTCTGGATGCGGATGCCAGAGCGTGCCCTGCCCCTGAGAAAGAAGGTCCTTCCTCAGGGGAATTCACCAGGGAGGGGCTGTAGCGAGGAGTACGAGGTCCGAAAACCAGGCCCGGGTGGGCCAGTATGGAGCCACTAGTGTGACTTGCTCCTCGTCCTCCCTGACCTTGCACAGCACCTGTGCAAGAAGGCTCACTGGGGGAAATGCGTACTTGCGCAGCTGTGTGCCGTGGGCCAGCTGTGTGCCAGCGCGTCTGCCCCGAGGGGAGCCTCTGTTCGGCCATACCAGAGCGGGCAGTGGGAGGTCTCTCGGGAGGCAAGCAGGTCTACCTGGGCCTTGCCGAATCGTTCCCAAATCAGCTGGACCGACTGGGGTTGAAGCCTCCACTCTCCACTGGGCAAGCGTTGTCATGACAGCGCGTCCAACACCACATCGAGTCGCTGCTGGCTCCAAAGGAGGAGACGACGGGCGAGTCGTGACATGTGGCGGGAGCGTATGCCGCCTTGGCGATTTATGTATGCTACCGCAGTGGTGCTGCCTGATCTGATTAGGACATGTTTGTCTCGAATTAACGGGAGGAACTGTTGCAGGGCAAAGAAAACAGTCAACAACTCTAGGCAATTGATATGCCAGCGCAGCGGGGCCCCTCTCCAAAGGCCCCGCTGCGCTGAAAAAATAGTTTTATCGTCTAATCTGTCCAATCAAACACAGCAGTCTACCAGCTTTCTGCCACCATGTACTGTGCACGTGTTGACATCATTATTATTCTCTTTACAAAATGACTATATGTTCTTGCTAAGAATTAAAAAGTGTTCCAAGTAACGATGGCAAAATAAAATGGCATATGAAACAGAAATTTGTGTTCACTCCAACATTTAACTGTAAAGGCTGCTGCAATATTAGTTATTTTACATGATGTCACAATTGTCAAGTCGAAACTTTTAATTATGAGTTCTATTAAGTTGCAAACACTTTTTACAAGTCAGAATCTCTTAAAGGTGGGGCGCTACTGAGGTTCACATGGAGTAGACGTGTTTCATCAAGCTCCTCCACGCCAAGTTTTTTAAGTTGATGGAATTAGTTGCCGTCTTACTATTTTATTTCGTATAAGTTTCATTTAAACTTCTACTTAGCTTGTGTCTCTCACCTGATATGCGAAAATGCCTTTAAAACCAGCAAAAGCCTCAAAGTGGACCGACTGGGGTTGAAGCCTCCACTCTCCACTGGGCAAGCGTTGTCGTGACAGCGCGTCCAACACCACATTGAGTCGCTGCTGGCTCCAAAGGAGGAGACGACGGGCGAGTCATGACATGTGGCGGGAGCGTACGCCGCCTTGGCGATTTATGTATGCTACCGCAGTGGTGCTGCCTGATCTGATTAGGACATGTTTGTCTCGAATTAACGGGAGGAACTGTTGCAGGGCAAAGAAAACAGTCAACAACTCTAGGCAATTGATATGCCAGCGCAGCAGGGCCCCTCTCCAAAGGCCCGCAGCTGCGTGCCAATTGCAAACGCCGCCCCAACCCGATTTGGAGGCGTCGGTAATGACCAGGACGCATCGGGACACCTGCTGCAGGGGCACTCCTGCCCATAGAAAGCAGAGGTCTGTCCAGTGTTTGAGTGTTTGGCGGCATGCGGGGGTGCTTATCACACGGTGCGTGCTGTGGCGCCATGCTCGTCTCGGGACTCAAGTCTGAAGCCAGTGTGGAAGCGGTCTCATATGCATCAACCCCAGCGGCGTAACTGCGGCGGAGGATGCTATATGCCCCAGGAGCCTCTGGAAGAGTTTTAGAGGGACCGTTGTGCCTGGCTTGAACTTTGCGAGGCATTTCTGCACCGACTGTGCACGCTCATTGGTGAGACGTGCGGACATTGAGACTGAGTCTAACTCCATGCCGAGAAAGGAGATGCTCTGAACCGGAGTGAGCTTGCTCTTTTCTCGGTTGACCTGAAGCCCCAAGCGGCTGAGGTGTTTAAGCACCTGGTCTCTGTGAGCGCATAGTAACTCTCAGGAGTGGGCCAGTATGAGGCAGTTGTCGAGGTAGTTGAGTATGCGGATGCCGGCTTCTCGGAGCGGGGCAAGAGCTGCCTCTGCGACTTACATGAAGACGCGAGGGGACAGAGACATGCCGAAAGCGAGGACTTTGTACTGAAACGCCTGGCCGTCGAACGCGAACCGTAGGAAGGGTTGGTGTTGCGGCAGAATTGAGACATGGAAGTACGTGTCCTTCAGGTCTACCGCTGCGAACCAATCTAGGTGCCGGACACATGTTAAGATACACCCAAGTGCAAATTTTGGAGTGCCTTGGCCCGGTGGACTTGCAGGAGGGGGCCATGGCGTGCAGGGGGGGAGTGGTCTGTTACCGCTCTACCGCCAAGGGTAGTGAAAGCGGAGGAGCGAGGAAGCTTGGCTTGCTCAGCTCGTCATGCACGTCTGGGAAGAAAGGAACCGGGAGGGGGTGTGTGGCTGTGAGCGGCGCACTTGCCCGTGGAACCAATCAAATAGCCATGAGGGGGAGGGGGACGGGATTTTCCTGTCCAACCTCGCGCTCGCGGTACCCGGGGAAGCATATCGGACTTCTGTGCATCAGGCTCAGACTGGGCATGCGGACCTGAAGGTGGCGGCGCAGACGAGCAATCAACATCAGACGCCGCTGTAACGCTCTCCGATGCAGCGGTGATTATCGTCATCCAATTCCGGGAGCTCAAGGGACCGGAAGGCCGGCCGCGAAGCAGGCCGCACTCATACCGAGCTCAGATGGGAGCAAGCAAGCGTGCCGGGGAGGCGGGTGGTTCGTGGGGATTTACCCAGCGAACACAGCCCGTCATTGTCCCCAAATCGCCTCCATCGCCCGCGGCACCTGCCTCAATCCCGTGGGAAGGAGGCGAGGCGCGGGGGGCGGCTGAAGTGGCTTTCTCTCATGACAAAAGAAAGCCTACGACCGCAATGCTGTTATGGCTATGTTCTCGTCCTGAAAACATAGACCATTCATAAAAACGCTGCCTGCATGTAATCGCAGCCCAGGTACGCCAGGCAGCTTTTATGACCGTCGGAGGTGGGGAGAAATCAACCGCATCCAGAAACTACACAGAGGCGGAAACACGTCTTTAAAAAGACGCGTCCTGAAAAGGACGTTCAACGCCGCTGTGTATTGCTCTTTTAGAGAAAATCACTCTTTTAAACAACTCTCTTAGAGTTTGGGTTTCTGCACTGTCGAAGCGCCCAGGAGCAATTGCACTGCCGTGCAAGAAGGAGAAATCGCCTCTGTATTGCGCCATCAATCTAACAGCATGCAGAGCGTCAGAGGAATACTGGAACTGGTGTGATCTCACGCGAACAGCATGCACAACCATCGGCTCCGAAGAAAATTTCTGAATGAACTCTAGTACTACCAAATACTAGCTGCCAACTTCTCATTGCCCTTTTTTCATAGATCAGAGGTATATTCGGTGCTCAAGAGAGACCCCTAGTGTCGCTTCTCCGACACAACGTGGAGAGAGCGACAGAAGGGGAACATTATTACTTACATCATATTAACTCTTATCATTATAATAATTGCATAGCTAAGAACATTTGTGTATTTATGATTGTTTTGTGTCGTATTTTCGTTTTATCGTCTAATCTGTCCAATCAAACACAGCAGTCTACCAGCTTTCTGCCACCATGTACTGTGCACGTGTTGACATCATTATTATTCTCTTTACAAAATGACTATATGTTCTTGCTAAGAATTAAAAAGTGTTCCAAGTAACGATGGCAAAATAAAATGGCATATGAAACAGAAATTTGTGTTCACTCCAACATTTAACTGTAAAGGCTGCTGCAATATTAGTTATTTTACATGATGTCACAATTGTCAAGTCGAAACTTTTAATTATGAGTTCTATTAAGTTGCAAACACTTTTTACAAGTCAGAATCTCTTAAAGGTGGGGCGCTACTGAGGTTCACATGGAGTAGACGTGTTTCATCAAGCTCCTCCACGCCAAGTTTTTTAAGTTGATGGAATTAGTTGCCGTCTTACTATTTTAGTTTCTTTTAAACTTCTACTTAGCTTGTGTCTCTCACCTGATACGCGAAAATGCCTTTAAAACCAGCAAAAGCCTCAAAGTTCTGGCCCTCAGCCTTCAGCTAACGTTAGCTGTGACGAAGCTAATCTCGCCGCTAGTTATGCTTCTACCGACGATATGCCATTGATGTTGGAAAAGATATCGAACAAGATTCTTGCAACCATAAATTAAAGGTTTGACAAGTTTGAAGAAGATTTTCGATCTCTACAGACATCGGTACGGGACATTGCAGAGAAAATGGAGACAGTCGAGGGTCAGACTCGGGACCACGAGGGCCGCATATGCTCTCTCGAAGCAGCTATGGCAGATTTACAGAAGACGAATAAAGCTCTTCGAACGAAGGTCAACGAATTAGAAGGGCGATCGCGACGCAGCAACATAAAAATAATTGGTATTCCTGAGGGAGAGGAGAAAGGAAGACCCACTGAGTTTGTTGCAGCGTTGATCCCAAAACTACTGGGCGAGACTCACTATCAGGTACTGCTGGTCATTGATCGAGCTCACCGGGCTCTCAAGCCAAGGCCGTCAGATGGGGAGAGGCCCCGCATCATCATTGCACGAGTGCATTTCTTTCAAGAAAAGGAATTAATCCTTCGACTTCGCCGAGATCGCACCCTGGAGTATAACGGACACAAGGTATATATATCTTTCCAGACTATACTGCAGAAGTGATGGAACAGCGAAGAGCATTCGGTGAGGTGATGCGTGACATGAGAGAGTTAAAATTTGCACACAGTCTCCGATTTCCTGCGCGCCTCCGTGTTCAGCACAACGGACAGTTCAAGACCTTCACTGACCCTGCAGAGGCTACGAAATTTGTGGAGACCAGGCTGAGGAAAGAGTAGATAAATATGCCCAACACTGGTATCACTCTTGAAATGTAATTTATTTATTTTTATCTTGTAAAAAAGGACAAATTGCATATTTTCATTATCCTTTTGTACTGCCTGCAGATATGCTATTTTTGTTATGTTTTTGTTTTATTAAGAGTGTTTACAAAACGCATATATATATATACATGGCACTACCGTTAACTGTTCTAGAACTTGAAATGTTTATTACTTGGATGTGGAGTTGAGCGGGATCGAAGTGACGGGAGCTGGATCCCCCTACTACTTACGTGCGAGTGGTGTTCTCGAGTTCGAAAGGGGACAAAGTGCTTCAATTCAGGGAAGCCAGATGTGGGAGGAGGGGGGTTGACTTTGTTCTAAGTCTGAATGTCGATGGGTGTTATATGTTTTTTATTTTTTTTTTATTTTATTTTTTTGTCGTTGTCGTTTGCCTCATTTCAATATCCCACTCTTTAACTGTTACGGAGGTTGATGACTAATATGAATGGGGAAGCTATTACATTGGCCTCTTGGAATGTTAGGGGCCTTGGCCATATAATTAAAAGAAGTAGAGTGTTTGCACATTTGAAATCACTTAAGGCGGATATAATATTTCTCCAGGAAACTCACCTTAATGTAAATCATCAAGGCAGACTCAGGACCAGCTGGATATCTCAAGTTTACCAGGCCCCATTCAATGCCAAAGCTAGAGGTGTAGCCATTATTTTCCGAAAAAATGTTAATTTTCGATTTTCATCCATGGTTGCGGATCCTCATGGTAGATATATAATGGTATCTGGACATATCAATTCTCTTCCCATAACTTTGCTTAATATTTATGGCCCCAATTTTGATGACTCAGAATTTTTTCGCAAAATCTTTAATGTAATTCCAGACGCAAATTCTTCAAACGTAATAATAGGTGGTGATTTCAACTGTTACTTAGATCCTTATATGGACAGACTTTCCTCAAAACCACCATCCACAATTACCTCCATACAAACTCTAAATCTAGAAATATGGTTGATATCTGGAGGCTACAACATCCGACAGATAGAGATTATTCATTTTATTCTCATGTCCACAAATCGTACACTAGAATTGATTACTGTTACGACTGGTGTGGAAGCAGGAGAAGGCAGGCGGGAGGTGTGGATCCAAATGCAGCTTTATTGACAGACAAATAATAATTGTCATTGAGCATTTTGAATTAGGGGATAAACCCGGCAGGTTGCTTGCAAGGCAATTGAGGGGAGAACAAGCTAAGAAGGCGATTCATATGGTAAAATCAAAAGCGGGCAGTTTAATAACTAATCCAAAAGAGATAAATGAATGTTTCATGGACTTTTCATGGACGAATTATATACTTCTACAGTTAAAGATATGGACCCTAATTATGATAGTTTTTTTTCCAAATTGAGTCTTCCTAAACTTAGTGAATTCTCTAGATCTGATCTAGAATCTGAACTCTTAATTGAAGATTTATTAGGGACAATTCATGCTTTTCCATCTGGGAAAGCTGCAGGCCCTGATGGGTTTGGCTGTGAATTTTTTAAAGCTTTTAGTAAGAGGCTTGCTCCTTATATGCTGAGAACGCTACAAGATTCAATCCAAAGGAAGAAACTTCCTGATTCCCTATATGATGCAAATATTTGTGTCATTTTGAAAAAAGGAAAACTTGAGACTGATCCAGCTAGTTACAGACCCATTGCACTCTTAAATTTTGATCAAAAAGTATTGACTAAAATATTGGCTTCCAGGTTAGCACAACACATCTCAACAATTATCCATCCTGACCAAACTGGATTTATTCCAGGAAAGTTTTCATTTTGTAATGTCCGCCTACTTCTTAATATTTTATATTGAGACCGTCAGTTAGCCAACAATTCTGCAGCTATTATTTCACTAGATGCTCAAAAGGCTTTCGATCAGATTGAATGGCCATATATGTTTGAGGCACTAAAACAGTTTGGATTTGGTGACAGATTTATCGACTGGATCAAAATGGTTTATTTCAGTCCATCCTCAACTATTTTGACTAATGGTATTAGATCCAGCTCTTTTAAATTGCACCGGGGTGTGCGACAGGGTGATGCTTTATCACCTCTTCTTTTCAACATTGCGCTTGAGCCATTAGCTGTAGGATTAAGAACTTTAAGGATTAAACATGACTAAGAATTTCTTAGACATGTTTAACAAACTCAAATTAAGCTTCGAAAGTTGGAAACTACTTCCTTTATCGCTAATTGGCCGTGTGAATGTGATAAAGATGGTTACTCTGCCTAAGTTTCTATATCTCTTTCAAAATCTCCCTATTTATTTGCCAGCAACTTTTTTTAAGCAACTTGATTCAGCTATTCTGTAATTTGTATGGAACTATAAAACACCTCGCATAGCAAAAGCCCACTTGCAAAAACCTACTGATTGTGGCGGCCTCTGCCTTCCTATTTTTAAGCATTAATATTGGGCAGCTAATGCCAGAGCTCTCACCTTTTGGCAAAGGGGCTTCCTGGACAACATGCTACCTGAGACTTGCCCATTGTGGGTTCGCGCGGAGGCTATGTCAGTGCCGGAGTCCTCTCTCCCAACTTTAATTTTTACAGAGTGTAAATCTATCGGCAAAATAGGAAGCTATAATTTTGTATTGAGGAATTCTTTGAAGATTTTGAAGAAGATAAATAAATTCTATAAATTACCGAAGGTCTCACTCAATACTCCAATATCATGCAATCCTTCATTTGAGCCCTCTCAGATTGATGGTGCTTTTGTAGGATGGAGGAGGGTTTATGCTGTATAGGAGACCTTTGTATAAATGGAAAATTTGCATCATTTTCACAACTTAAAAGTAAGTTTGCACTCCCACAGTCTCATTTCTTCCGCTACTTGCAAATTAGAAATTATGTAAAGGAAAATATTCCACAGTTTATAGATAAACCCGAAAAACAATCTTTTATCTTCTAATCCTGAAACCAGACAATTAGTATCTTGTTTTGTTCGGGCTTTTGCGACATCTATTTGCACCAACCACCTTAAAGCCGTCTGGTCTACTGAACTGAATGATGAAGTGTTTGATGAGATATGAGATAGGAGATGGGGATAATGGCGGCTGCCTGCTGAGACTCGGCGCAACACTCTCCCAAAACGCTCAAATAAACCCTGGTGCGTGTGACAAGATTGTTATGTAAAGAAGGACAATTCCAGCTTAAACCTATATCTTGTCAATGCGAGAAACAAGACAGTCGTTTGCAGCCAAACAACACATGATGACTGAAGTAAATAAGCAGCTGGGTGAAAACAATGCGGCCCTGACTCAGGCCATTGATGATTTAATGGCTAAATATTTTAAAGAGGCTGACGTGAAAGCCGAATCACGAATCAACAGGCTTGAGAAACGCATTGATAGTATGCATTCAACTTTATCCAAGCATATGGAAGAAATACGGATAATACGCTCAGATACAACCCAGTTAAAAGAGCGCGTGAGCGAGGCTGAACAAACTGTCTCACAGTGTGTGGAAACAATGCACAAATATCAAGCAAAATTCACAGAAATGGAGGATCGCGCACGGAGAGACAATCTGCTTATTTTCAATCTAAAAGAAGGAGTTGACGGTGCAAATGCTCTGGATTACCTGCGAGAACACCTTCCCAAGTGGTTCCCTGTTTTCGCTGACACCTGTCCGGAACTGATGCGATATCACCGGCTTGGACGTCTGCCCGAGCCAGGCACCGGGAGTAAGCCGCGGAGACCACGGCCGCTGATCGTCAGATGTCTCCAGGACACCGACAGGGATCGTATTCTCAAAGAATCCAGGAAAAATCTCCCAGAAGTGGCTAATATTCACATTTACATTTATGCATTTGGCAGACGCTTTTATCCAAAGCGACTTACAGTGCAATTATTACAGGGACAATCCCCCCGGAGCAACCTGGAGTTAAGTGCCTTGCCAAGGACACAATGGTGGTGGCCATGGGGTTAGAACCTGTGACCTTCTGATTAACAGCCCTGTGCTTTAGCCACTACACCACTACCACTCCATGTTCAATATTCAACTTCAGTTTGCCGCGGACTACAGCGAGGCCACTTTAAGCGTCGTAAATCATGCTACAAGGTGATGCATGAAGCCCGTACAAAGGGGTTTCAGGCTTTCCTTTTGTACCCGCGACAATAAAGTTTACCAAGGGGATTGACAAGCATTTATTTCAAGATGCAAGTAAGGCTGAGCTTTTTATTTCAACTATAGAGGACTAAAGTAACTCCAGCGCAGTGATTTGGTGAGGCTGCTATGAGGCATTATTATTATTTTTTTGCACTTATGAACTTTTGATGATTTTTTTTTTCTTAGTTCGTTACAATGACTGTCACTTTGATTAAAATTCCCGGGAGAGTGGAACTATTATGAGCGCTGATTTATTTTATGAATGGGAGGTGGAATGGGTGGGAAGGGAATGTTCAATCACCAATATTTTGCTTTCTACCTGTCTTTTGAATACATCTGTGGATATATGGAGATTTGTCGTTATTATTATTTAAAACTAGATGTATAACACTGACAAGAGTTGATATTAGAGAGCAAAGCATGCATGATTTTGATAAGGACCTGGACCCTGTTAGCCATGGGTTGAATGAAAAATGTGACACCTCTAGATATCACTTTCCCGGTCCGACGTGCCGAACTCGACCCACGGTGTGTTTCAGAGGTTTATGTTTTTGAAAGATAAAACTCCAAAAAAAAAAAGTAAACATAATACATATATTTGGAAAGCTGAGATACTCGTGATTCGAACGATGTAAACCTTTTTAAGATACAATCACAACAGCAGGTACAATCTATATCTTTGTCAGACCACCATCATATAAACAACCAAAAACAAAATTTAGGCAACTCACCTATGAAGCCTCATAGTAGTCCACTGAGCCATAACTTCCCGACAAAAACAGTGTTGTTTCATTGTCAAATGTCCAAACGATCAAATCAAGTAAAATGTTTAGTCCAAATCACATTATTACATCAATAAATATCCACAGACTCTTGTTGCATCATTTCAAAGCACCTGGCAGCTGTGCCTAATCTTTCACATATTATCGGTAATAACTTAAGTTCAGATGTAAACATTTCCTATATCCGGTATCAAAATGGAAGCACGCACTCTGACCTTTCGATTGACACCTCATTTGACCCAATAGGAGCTTCCATGTCCTATCCAAAGCCTTCAATACCCAACCACAGTCTGTGTCGAATGTAAGGGCATACCCACATTCCTTTGTTTACTGATCAAACCAATTACATCGAAGAGTGGAAATGACTGACGCATCGTATAGCCAATGAAATTCTGAAAACAGTGACATGCGGCTTTAGTGGATTGATTAGAGCATGGTTCTCTTATGCGTGTGCGTAAGCAGCCTCGAGTTTACGACAGTTTTGCGCCTCCGCGCATAAAGCCATTGGAGAACTGTTTTGGAACTGTTTACACATTTGGCGATTTAAATATGGTGAAACGGACGCGAAAAACAGGATTTTCACCCCAGGATGTGATATAAGAAGGCATTCATTGTCAAAATTCTGAGTTTGGAGATGAGATTTCTGAAAACAATACGGATGATTTGGAGGCAGAGGAAATATGGAGAGATGAGACATGGCTCTGGACAAGTAAGTGTTTTCTTGTGTTTTATAACATATATTACTGTATATTCCGCATAAATAAGCTTTAGTTTGAATAATGAATACACATTTTGTAATAACCCTTTGTCGTGTGTTTCCTCAGTGAGTGTTTGAACCGTTTGTGCGTGTTTTTAGTTCATTGTTTGTTTCAGATCTATTGACATGCTATATAGATGTTTTGTATATTTACTGTAAATTATATATAAATGGACGCGAAATATATATATATATATAAAAAATTACAGGATTGGGAAGAGGATATTATACTGATTATGAGTTTAATATATAAATCAATAAATATAAGTTGAAAATAAGAATATATGTTGTGTTTGAGAGTCTATTTGTTACAATGCGGGGAGGTGTAGGCCCATCTATTTGTTCCATAGTACATTGGCAAAGTATACAGTATTTACAGTAAATATACATACAATAATGCATATTTACACACTCGAAAAGAAAAACTATATATATATCTATATATATATATATATATTTATATAATACAGAAAAGATGGAAAAGTTGTGTCTAGCTTTGTAAATTACATTTATTTATTATCCCCCACTCAGCAAGCGGCCACATAAAGTGGAGCAGCAGGACAGCACCTCATCAAGAGAGGAGGGCTTTCAGAGAGACCCTTGCTGAGGAGCTGGCAGAGTTGGGGTCTCACTCCACAGCCAGACCCGTATCTCCTGCTCCACGAAGAGCAGATCACAGGCCGTTGCACATCACCAAATCTTGCACCGCTGGTCGTCTGAAGTGCAGGCAGTGTCATGCAAAGACACCAGTGAAGTACTCTCCTGTGTTCTGCCTTTGTGCTTTGTACCCAAATGTGACTGCTACAATGACTGGCATGTTGCTACAAACATGTACAATTTTATAATGGTTTGTAAATACTTTGTGTAAAAATTCATGTAAATAGTTTGTTGTGTATTTTTTATATAAACAAATTGTCCACCATAGCACTAGTTTTGACTCTTTTATATGCACAACATTTAGTTTCAAGAAGGGAAAAGGCACTCTAATGTGTTTATGCATCAGTTACTCTGTGTCAGCAAAACTAATAGTGGATCTGGATATGGAATATGATAGCTCTAAGTGTCATCTTTCATTAGAGCCCAAAATTATGACTGTACGTTGAAGCGTTCAAAAGTAGGAGCCTTTTTGTCCTAGGTTACCAAAGGGTCCTTTTGGAGTATCCAAAAGGCACTTTTGTAAAACGCCTGGGTGTACCCTTAGAAAAACATGTGTAAAATATTCATTTTTTACGGTATTGTTCTAAAATTTGAACTTGGACTAGGTAAGGCTTCATGCTGTGATCCCATTGTGTTCTCAAGCTAATAGCTACAAGTTACAGTCATCTGCAGGCATCTGTATGCAAAAAAAATTTCAGGCGGAAAAAAAAAACTTCTATTTCATTGTGTTCAAACTTCTATTACTCAGAATCAGTAGCACTTACAGTAATTCTGACTGCT
The DNA here is from genome assembly GCF_025860055.1 of Xyrauchen texanus. Classification (NCBI taxonomy): domain Eukaryota; kingdom Metazoa; phylum Chordata; class Actinopteri; order Cypriniformes; family Catostomidae; genus Xyrauchen; species Xyrauchen texanus. The sequence continues at coordinate 33,393,055 of NC_068311.1, forward strand.
GGGGAAAAAACTTCAGAGTGTCCCCTTTCAAATGTGACCAAAACCATGCATGTACTCCAAACGGTTCAAGAACAGCTTTAAATTTACTTTGGGTATGCCTTGATTAGGCGTTTTAGGCTAATTTTACAGGATTGGGAAGAGGATATTATACTGATTATGAGTTTAATTTAAATGTTAATTCAAGGGACAGTCTGTCGCTTGTTCATTTCAACATCAGAAGTCTTTATGCAAATTTCAATAAAATGAAGGATTATATTACTACATTTACAAGTCGTTTTAAAATAATATCACTCTCTGAAACATGGATTAGCAATGAAAAGGGTGTAGACTTTGAAATAGAAGGATACAAGCTATACTACATCAACAGACCAGAAAAAAGAGGAGGAGGTGTGGCGTTGTATGTTGATAGTCATCTGAAATGCAAACTTGTTGAAAAAATGTCTATTGCAATCGAGGGAATTTTTGAATGTGTAGCTGTTGAAATCGACATGGGGAAAAACAGGAATGTGATTGCTGCTTGCATTTACAGAGCTCAAGGATCCAAAATATATGTTTTTCAGGACAAATTTGAACAACTACTTGATAAGCAGAATAACTACAAAATATTTATAATAAGTGGTGATTTCAATATTGATTTTCTCAATCAATCTAAATGTAAGTTTACTTCAGATTTCTTAGATGCATTGTATACAAGATCTCTTTTTCCTTAAATCACACAGCCTAGCAGAATCACTAGCTCGTGTGCCACATTAATTGACAATATTGTCACAAATGATGTCCAAAAAATTGTTCAAAGTGGATTACTGATAAATGACTTAAGCGATCACTTGCCTGTTTTTACCATATATGATATGCAACCTGAGATATATAAGAGTTCACAGCGGCCTACATGTACATACTTTAGAGTGAGAACTGAGAAAACAATAAATGACTTTAGGAGTGAGCTTTTACAACAGAACTGGTCAGGTGTCTATATGACTGATGTGAATGCAGCATATGAAACCTTTTTAAACATTTATATATCTAGCTATGATAAATGCTGCCCACTAAAGTTGTCAAGGAAACCCCCTAAAAGTGTTAAACCTTGGATGACGTCAGGATTAATTAAAGCATGCAAAAAGAAAAATAGATTGTATAAAGACTTTGTAAAAAATAGGACACCCAATTGTGAGGCCAAATACAAAGCATACAAAAATAAATTGACGACAATTTTAAGAGAAACTAAAAGGGATTATTATAATAAACAATTGAAAGATAATAAAGGAAATATGAAAACTACATGGAAAATATTAAATAATATAATTAAACCAAACTCACAACATATAAGATTACCTGAATATTTTGTGTATAATGAAACTGTTATGAACAATAGTACAGATGTGGCCAATTAATTTAATTCATTTTTTATTAATATTGGGGAAAATATTACCAAATCAATTGATAAATTTAACCATAGTCAAAATGCCACCTGTAGAATAATGCAGTCCATGTTCCTGGGTGAGGTTCAGGAAAAGGAAGTTTTGTCCTTTGTTAGCAAATGTGAAAATAAAACATCTACTGATAGTGATGGACTTGACATGACCATTGTAAAAAGGACTATTGACTGTATTATTAAACCAATGACTTTCATTTGTAATTTGTCTATACAGTCTGGTGTCTTTCCTGAGAAGATGAAGGTTGCTAAAGTCGTTCCACTTTTTAAAAATGGAGATGTACACCACTTTAACAATTATAGACCTGTGTCATTGCTTTCTCAGTTTTCTAAAATCCTTGAAAAATGGTTTGCTCAAAAATTAAATACTTTTTAAAAAATATATAAATTTATTACTGAAAAACAATATGGCTTTAGAGAAAAAAGATCAACAGCCTTGGCATTAATTGAACTCATAGAAAAAATTACATCTGCAACTGAGAATAAGCAATACACAGTAGGGGTCTTCATCGACTTAAGCAAAGCATTCGATACCATAAATCATAGTTTGCTATTGTCAAAATCATTCAATTGTGGCATTAGGTGTCCAGCTCATCAATGGCTCAAAAGTTATCTTAGTAATTGACAGCAGTTTGTTCAAATTAATGGTCAAAAATCTGAGTTAAAAGACATAATATGTGGAGTTCCACAAGGGTCCGTTTTAGGTCCATTACTTTTTATTTTGTTTATTAATGACCTCTGTGAAGTGTCTAAGGTATTACAGTTTTTGATGTTTGCCGATGATACTAATATTTTTACTCTGGAAATAATCTGTCAGAAATTACAGAAAATATAAGTTCAGAAATGGTAAAAATTAAGGAATGGTTTGACAAAAACAAATTATGTTTAAATTGGGAAAAAACAAAATACATGATCTTTGGTAATCGTAAAAAGAATGAAAATATAAGAATAGTAATTGAAGGAACTGATATTGAAAGAGTTAATGAGATAAAATTCTTAGGTGTTATTTTGGATGATAAATTGAATTGGAAAGCTCACATAGTTTATATTAAGAGTAAAGTTTGTAAAGGTATTGGGGTCTTGTATAAAGTTAAGGAGGTTTTAGACTATTCTTCCTTGCATATGCTGTACAATTCCCTAATACTTCCATACTTTGGTTACTGCACAGAGGTCTGGGGTAATACACACCCTAGTAACACAAAACCTCTGTTTTTGTTACAGAAAAAGCATTAAGGATAATCAACAAGACAGGCTACAGAGAACACACAAACAGTTTATTTGTAAATTCTGGACTTCTAAAATTCAAAGATTTGGTTGATTTGAAGATTTTGATTTGTATGTGGAAAGCAAAGCAGAGAGTTCTGCCTAGGGATTTACAAAATGTATTCGCTTTCGTATCAGAGGAAGATAGCCATAGAAGGCAATATCATTTTAAAACTCCTTTTGCACGTACTACACAAAAACAGATGTGTTTGTCTATTTACGGAGTTAAACTGTGGAACACCTTGGACTATGAACTGAAGTGTTGCAAAAGTGTGTGTAAATTTAAGAATTTGTACAAGAAAAAAATACAGGCATGTTACAAGGAAAATGATGATAATTAAGTGTATAGATAGGTATTACTGAAAACGTTTGGTGATTGAGGTGAGGATTGGGGTTGATCCATTCATAAAGCAGCTGTTTTTTTTTTGTTTTTTTTTCTGTTTCTTTTACTGTGCACAAATAGGGACAGGTATTACAAGATTTTTTCTTCCTCCTGTTCCTTTTTTTTTTTTTTTTTCGTTCATGGAAATAAAATAATATGTTGTAAAATGGCATGAACGAATAAATAAATAAATAAATAAATATGGGAAGAAGGCCTATCGAGAATAAAGAGCTGTTCTGTAAATTTGAGATACAAATTAATCCAGTTTAAAGTTATACACCGAATTCACTACTCCAAAACTAGATTAAGCAAAATATTTCCCTCCATATCTTCTCAATGTGATAGGTGCGGGATGGCGGAGGGGACATTGGCACATTTATTTTGGTTTTGCCCTAAATTATATGATTTCTGGTCTAAGATTTTTGAATTGTTTTCAAGCACATATAGAATTAACATTCAACCCGACCACAATCTGGCTATTTTTGGCTATTCTGATGTAATGGATACTATTCCCCGTACTCTTCAGCATGCTCTAACAGTAGGCTTGATTGCGGCCAAAAAAGTAATACTCCTCAATTGGAAAAGTTCACAAGCGCCTTGTTTCCGGAGATGATTAAGTGAGATGCTTTTTAATATCCAAATGGAACAGTTACATTTTGGGGAGTTCTGCTCACAAAAAAGATTTGAAACCACATGGCGACCTCTACTGGGACTCTTGGTAGTTTAACATTTATTTTCCTCTCCTGTGGTGAATCTGCTGTTTTATAAAACAAATGCGAATATTGTAATTTATGTGTATTTATCTATTTTTCTTCTCAATAATTATTTTTATATATTTGTGGACTGAGGCAATCGGGATGTTTTTTTTGTGTCTTTGTTGTCCTGACTGTTTATGTTTTTGTGTTTGTTCAAAACTGTTAATAAAAATAATATTAATAGAATCTCTTAATGGTGCACTCAGTAACTGTTTGTCTTTCTGTCATCTTGGACTTGGACACTGACACCTAGTGGCCTGGATGCAGCATCATTTAAAATCAATAGTTTTAGTTTCAGATGTCATTGTAGAAATGTAGTATTCACAGTCAGCCATGATTACTTTAATCAATGAGTGATTTACTGAGGGTTACTGAGATTAAGTGAGTAGTGTTCAGCTGGTCATGTGATCTAACATGTGTGGACCCTCTCCATGTAGAATAAAACAGCTTTTATAAGGTTACTGATATGACTCCGGTCTTCATTTTAATGTGAGTTCTCATGATTTTATACATTTCTTTATCAGTAAAATGTTTTTAATGAGGAAAAAATACCCATTGTCTACTCAAGCCAATCAGATAAGGGCCACATTACTTGGACCAATCATAGCATGTTCTATCTTCAACCAATCAAGCTTCATTTTACTATCAGGGCGGGACCAGAGTCACAGAGCTCTCATGAGCATGGAATCAAGCACATACAGATAAGGCCCAAGACCGCAAACTCCTTTGCGGTCTTGGGCAGGTATCCTGTGATTTAAGGTTAGCATAATTTGCTCTCGGTTACAAAAATGTGTAGTGTCTTGTTAAACGTTGACAGCTGAAAATTGTTCATTTGTAGAGTGTCCTGATCATTAGCTTTATAGCTAACATGGCTGACTGCATGAGTCTGCTATTTTCATTTAAAAAAAGTTTCTTGACTGACGTGTGTCGTCAAAACCTTTATTCTTAATGTTATACGGCAGAACCAAACAGACACACACATTACTAGACACTACAAAAGATCAGTAGTACAGATAGTGTCTTTATAAAACATGAATCATATTAGATGATCTTAGGAGCACAAATCATAAATGAATACCCTACATTACTGTGTACAAAATCTGCTATGGCATTCATTTGGTTTCACCTTATGTTCGTGTATTTAATAAAAGCAGTTGTAAGGTAACATTTATTAGAATTTAGTTTTAGGTGGTACTATTATGGGGTCCCTTTCTAAAATACAGCATAATGTTCTGACAGTGATAATTTACATCAACATTGAGCACTTGACTCACTTGCTCCAAAACTCATATCCTCAAATACAGGACACCTTGTATAATGTGTAATATGAGATTCTTTATTTTTTCTCTGTCATGTCAGATTTCTTTTAAGTTACGTCAATCAGGGGCGAAAATTTCATCAAAATGTTGGGGGGGACAATAAACATAAAAATTCTCAAGAGCAATTTTTGAAGGCGACACCAAGTGGTTTTTGTTGTTGCCCCGTTTGCATTTGTATTATTTTATTTCTTAAACAATTATTTTAAGAATATATCATTATATTATTTACAATACACATATTTTAATGATATTTTTTTTGATTTCCGCCTATGAAGTCAATTGATAGTGCCATCACAAATGCACAGCAAGTGATCCACAAATGAATGCTGGACAGAATTGTGTTTGTGAGTAAAAAAAACATCTATTTGTAAATAATTTTCATTCTTTTTATTTATTAATCAATTTCGTTTTTGTGAAATTCCTTAAATTTTGTTGTTAATCTCTTTCCATTTGCATGTCCATTAGAAACAATTCTAACCCCATAGACACTGGTCACTGTATGCTTTCATTGTGTGACAAAGAGCAGCGTAAACATTCTGTGAAACAGAAGACTGAAAGATGTACGAGTTTGGTTTGATCGTTTGATTTCAAATTGCGGCAGTATGTTATCCCACCTCAAGAACTCCTTAGCATGTCAGTCTGCACAGTAGAGAGGGATTGGACAGTTTAGCATCTTGTAACGTGCAAGTGCAGCCACTATGAAAGTGAAGAAATGAGGTCACGCGCTGGTTTATTATGCCTTTCATTAATTGTAAGAGCTGCTAATCTGGATATATTCATGAATTCAGGAGGAACCTGCTTGGTCACATTTTCTCTGGCTTAAGGTTCGGTTATGATGTATTTATGTGTCTATGTGCTCATCCTAATAAATGTGAGTTATGTGGGTAATGATAAGCAGCGATTGTTTTAGGTGCATTTATTTTTGGGGTGTATGTGAGTGTATGTATGCCATCATATCTTCAACATATGAAGTCACCATTACAATTCCATATGTGTTCAGAGGAAACATACAGCGCTGATGAATATTTATGCCAATTTAGATCTGACTATTGGTGTGAAGCTCACAAAAACATGTCCAGGTCACAAAATAAATTAATAAAAAAATTACTGTCTGTCTGTCTGTCTACCCTATCCTATCCATCTGTCTGTCTGTCTGTCTGTCTGACTATCCTGTCTGTCTGTCTATCTTATCTGTCTGTCTGACTATCCTGTCTGTCTGTCTGTCTGTCTGTCTGTTTGTCTATCTTGTCTTGTCTGTCTGTCTATCCTGTCTGTCTATCCTATCCGTCTGTCTGTCTGTCCTATCCTTGTCTGTCTGTCTGTCTGTCTGTCTGTTTGTCTATCTTGTCTTGTCTGTCTGTCTATCTTGTCTTGTCTGTCTGTCTATCTATTCAATTCAATTCAATGGGGCTTTATTGGCATGAATGTAAACAATACAATATTGCCAAAGCAGAGGTTGCATAAAAACAGAACTACATCTTAATCTATAATTCAATTATTTTAACAAATATAAAAATAAATACAAAAACAAGATCAGAACTGGTGAAGACCACAGTGTTTAAATAACTGAAGAGAACTGACATATACTGACACATAAATGAATATACACACACACACTGAGGGTCACTGTGGTGAATATTGGGGTGACACACGGGGGTAAAACACATAACACAGATTCACCCACTGTCTCTCAGACTGTGACACGTTAAAACGTATCTTGCAGCCAGTGCTGCTGTGTGTCCCTCTCCAAGTATTATATTAATTTGTTCTTGTTCTGTCATTGTTATAAATGTGTCTATGCTGTGTGTTAATTTATGCATATAAATGTCCCTTGTATTTTAAAATTTTGGGCAGTGAAGGAGAAAGTGCACCTCTGTCTCAACCTCACACACCCTTTCTTCTCTGGGTAACCATGTTTTTCTGTGTCTGCCTCTCGCGATGGCGAGACTATGCTCACTGAACCTGTACTTGCTCAGGATCTGTCTGTCTCTCACTGTCTGTCTCTCTCTCTCACTGTCTGTCTCTCTCAATGGCGTGTCTGTGCTCACTGAGCCTGTACTTGCTCAGTATCTGTCTCTCTCTCACTGTCTGTCTCTCTCTCTCACTGTCTGTCTGTCTCTCCCACTGTCTGCCTCTCACTGAGCCTGTACTTGCTCAGTATCTGTCTCTCTCTCACTGTCTGTCTGTCTCTCTCACTGTCTGTCTCTCTCTGTCTGTCTGTCTCTCTCACTGTCTGCCTCTCACTGAGCCTATACTTGCTCAGGATCTGTCTCTGCTTTGTATCTCTGACAGTCAGGAGATACTCTTCCAATTCATACTTTGATTTTAGAGTCCGATAGAATTGTAATTTGCTTTGTGTTTTAGTTTCTTGATCCCAATGTTCCAGATAGGTGATTTGAGATTGTTTGATGATGTGATTTATTCTGATGTTTGGTTGTAAAGCAGTGCTGGTCTGAGGCTGGTTACTGTTAGTACTGTTAACCGGGTTAGTGAGTCTCAGAACCAGCTGACTGATGGGACTGTTTTCAGGGTTCAGTTCTTGGGTTTGTAGCGCTTTATAATGAAGCGACTCTGTGGGACTTGATTTTAAATGCATCCAAAAATTTAGAGATCTTTTTTGTATGTTAATGATCAATGAGAATCGTCCTAATTCTGCCCTACATGCATTATTGGGTGTTTTCCTTTGTAATTTCAGAATTAATTAGCAGAATTCTGTGTGTAGGGCTTCTGTTGGATGTCTGTCCTATCTAGTGTAGTTCTGATCACTGAGTGGACCCCATACCTCATTTCCATACAGCGCTATGGGCTGTACGACACTATCAAAGATCTTACACCAGATTGGAATTGGTAATTCAGTATTATAGAACTTTTTCTTAATAGCGTATAGAGCTCTTCTAGCTTTAGCTTTAAGTGCATTCACTGCCTTACTGAAACTCCCTGATGCAGTGATAATCAGCCCGAGGTAAGTGTACTGCATAGTGTGCTCTAGGATGGTGCTGCCTAGAGAGAACTGGTGTCTGTGTTCCTGACATCTGGGCTTTTTCTGAAAGACCATAATGTTTGTCTTCTTCAGGTTTACTGCCAGGGCCCAGTTCTGGCAGTAGTTCTCCAGTAGGTCCAGATGTTGCTGTAGTCCCTGTGGGGTGGGTGACAGCAGCACCAGGTCATCTGCATAGAGCAAAAACTTGATGTCTTGGTCTTGCAGAGTGAGTCCAGGGGCTGTAGACTGCTCCAACTGCACCGCTAGTTCATTAATGTAAATGTTGAAGAGTGTTGGACTCAGACTATAGCCCTGCCGCACTCCTCTCTTCAGGGGGAAGAACTCTTGTTTGTTTGTTGCCAATTCTTATTGCACATTTGTTGTCCGAATACATCGATCTAATGATGTCATAAACTTTACCCCCTACACCCCTTTGTAGTAGTTTGTAATATAGTCCGTCATGCCAAATAGAATCAAATGCTTTTTTGAAATCAACAAAGCATGCAAATATTTTCCCTTGTTTGTTCTGGTTTACGTGTTTATTGATTAGGGTGTAAATGTGGTCCGTAGTTCTATAATTTGGAAGGAATCCAATCTGTTGCATTGTTGTAATTTAGAGCATTTTACATTTACATTTATGCATTTGGCAGATGCTTTTATCCAAAGCAACTTACAGTGCACTTATTACAGGGACAATCCCCCCGGAGCAACCTGGAGTTAAGAGCCTTGCTCAAGGACGCAATGGTGGTGACTGTGGGGATCGAACCAGCAACCTCCTGATTACCAGTTATATGCTTTAGCCCACTACCACCACCACCACTCTGGAGCAGTAGTCAATTCTTATGTCTGTATTGTTTGGTTCATTATGTTTCTGATTTGATCATTTTCTGAGTTGTTTTCTTAATGTTTTGCAGTCTGTGTCAAACCACTTTTCCATTTTGGTTGTTTTTTAGGATGTTTTTTGCCTTTCTTTTTCAACTCAGTTTTACAGGCTGCTTTTTGAAATATATTAATGATTTCATTTGTAGCCAAATTTACACCATCCTTGTTTATTCCAAATAGTTTGTGCATAAATGTAGTGATTAGGTTTTTCAGTTCTTCAGAATGGAGGGCCTGGATATATTTGTCTGAGCTGTCTGGAGTCCATCTGTATCTCTGCTGGACTGGATACATTTGACAGTTCTCCATTCTTCTCTGTTTTGCTGTGTGGTGTCTTTTAATATATATATTAATTTGGTTATGGTCAGAAAGCGGAGTTTGCTGTCTGACAGTGAATGCACTGAAGGAGGAGGGGTCCATGTCAGTGATGGCATAGTCAACTACACTAGCTCCAAGACCTGAATAACACGTGAACCTCCCTAATGAGTCCCCTCTGATCCTGCCATTAAGTATGTACAGGCCTGAGGCTTGACAGAGGTGCACTAATTCTGTACCATTTTTATTTACAGTATGGTGGAGATTGTTCCGTGCTGGGAGGTTTTGGCCAAACACATGTTTATTGCCCTTTGGGTCAATATTATCCGGTTCTGTGGTACCAATGCCAATTTCTTTGTTTAATTTTATCCAACAGTGGAATTTTCCTAGTGTAATAGAGATGTGTTTGGCCAGATCCTCCCTGTACCACACTAAAATCCCTCCTGAGTCTCGACCGCGATGGACTGTTCTTAATTTAACTGAGGGCACAATTATTTCATAGTAGCCTGAGGGACAGTGGGTAAGCACATCCTGTCCAGGTTTCAGTGAGAACAATAATGTCCACATCTTTGATATTTAAAAAAAATTCTGGGTCTGTGCTTTTAAAACCAAATGTGTAAGAATGAAGACCCTGAATGTTCCAACAACTTATAAGTAATGATCACATTGATATTAATAAAGATAAACCTATTTGGTAAGACAGAGAGAAAATATGTACAATATATTGCATATGTAAACACATACATGGCAAACAATTTACATTAGTGAATTATTATTATTATTTTTTTCCCTTTTTATTTTTATTTCATTTTGCTGTGTGTGAGTTTGTGTGTGTGTGTGTGTGAGTGTGAGTTTGTGTGTGGGAGTGTGTATAAGTGTGTTTGAATATTGTTCTTATCTCTGTAACAGCTGGTTGCACAGTGTTTGTAGCATCTCTTTAATGTGCCTCGGCTCGCTGGTTGTTGTGAGTGTGGTTGAGGCAGGGGGTCGGGTCACAGCTTCAGCATAGCTCTGTGCTCTCTGCTGTGGGGGTCTCTCCTGGTTTGGGGCAGCTTTTTGTTTCCTTTTCCTTGTGGGGTGTTGATGGCCAGCAGGTGGATGTGGGGCAGGTATGTGTGGGTTCGCAGGTGTATAAGGGGCCTCAGGTAGGTGTGTTGGGGGTACTGGATGTCGTAAGTTGCTTGTCCAGCTGTTGTCTTTCCTCACCGGGGTCAAAGGGGCATATCTGGGTGTCACCTGGTGTCATTGGAAAGGGGCTCAGTGATGTTGGATTGCGGCCCAGGGCAGCATCCTTTAGGTTCGTTACAAAAACACGCACTCCGTCTTTGTGTAGTTGAATTCCATCATAGAGGTGGTGGAGGCCATGTGGTGGTGGGCCAGGTGCACATTGGGGAGCGTAGAACACCCTCGTGTGATTTCAGCATTGATGTTGTTGATGACATGAGGTGGTGTGTCACGCCTCGGCAGGAGTGTGGAGATGACAATATGGGTCTCTGGGAACATTTTGCTGGTGATTTCTGCGACTTTCTTCACAGCATCAGCAGTATGGTTGCGCAGTGTGTGAAGGCCATTAGTTCCCGTGTGAATAATCACACATGAGGGGTTTCACGAGAAGTCTCTAAGGAGCTGATGGGTGTGGCCTGTTGTGCTGCATCGTTTCGCTGAAACTTTGTGATGTGGGAAGAGCTTCTGTGGGTCCAGGAACTTCCCATTAGAGTCCATCAGAATGAAAACATCTGGACCAGGGTCTGATGGGTTACAGTGAGGAGGCCTGTGTTTTCACTGGTGTCTGTGTGTTAGATGCAGACTGTGTGTCGTTTTTGGGGGTTACAGGCATTGTAGTGCTGCAGTGAGGTGTACTATCGCTGCTATTCTCCTGTTGATCTCTTAGCTCTTTAAACTTTATGGAGATGTTTTTTTCTTTACTCTCTGTGTCTTCTGTTAATTTGTCAATCTGTGCACGGAGAGTGTGATTTTCTTCTTTGAGTTCTTTGAGAGCTGCTGTGAGTTTAATGATGGAGGTGTTGCTCTCTTTCTTCAGCTGCTGGAGTTCATCTTTGAGCTGTTGGATGCAGATGTTTGTGTTGTGTGTGTCTGACTGTCTGTTTTGAACGTGTTCTCTAAACTCAATAAAGTCCAGTTCCAGCAGGGCCAGACTGTCTCTCAGCTGACGCTCAGACAGTGATGGAGGGGTTTTTTACACTCTCCTCCTCAGAGTCGGAGTAGTTTGCAGAGGTCTTGTCTCTCTCCTTATCTACTCTGGAAAGATTTCCTCAAATGAGTTTAAGCTTGCTTCATTGCCTTGCAGAAGAATAGTGCCTTTAGTGTAGTAAGTAATGGTGAGAATGGGGTTGTCTGTGTCCAGCATTTCATCTTCACATCCAGTTAATCTTCCACCTCTGCCAATTCCTTCTTTAAAAACATGCTTAAATTGATCACGGAAGGCAGATTTCCATCCAGTAATCAGTGCAGTGTAAAAATGTTAATAATTTGTTATTCTTTTCCCATTCAGTTGAATGTAGTCTGCATAAAGAATATCCGGATTTTCTTTCAGTATTTTCTCTTTGAGCTTTTTCCTTGCCTGCACACTTTTACACTTCTCAGGGTAGATCACCTCCCTCTTCTCTGATTGGCCTTTAGTCGTCATGGTGATCATTCTGGGAACTGTGCCAGAACTGCCAAACTGCCGTTTATTTAGCCTTAGCTTGCAATGATGGGATATTTTGATGTTAATCGATCAAATGTATAGTTTTATTGCTGTTGTATGCCAGTTAAAGCTCACCTGTCTGTTTAGCGTTTGGAGATCTCTGTTGTAGGATGATTTTTAGCTGTAGTCAATTGAATTAGTCCTTTCATGTTTTGGAGGGAAAATGCAGGTAGCTCATGTAGTGATGTTTCGGTAGCCAGATGCAAATCCAGGGGTTTTTATCTTCTTTGTAGTGAAAATATATATTTTTCTAGGTAAAAATATATCTTCAAATGTTCCTTTTATTGTTTTTTCTTGTTTGCTGTTATAATTTTACTCTCTGTCTCACTTTTTTGGTTTAATCTTTCTTAATTGTTCAGGAGCTCATATTTTAGAGTGGCTGCTCAGTCTCTGTATTCTACTCTCTCTTATCTGTCTGTCTGTCTGCCTGTCTATCTATCTATCTATCTCTCTGCCTGTCTGTCTGCCTGTCTATCCTGTCTGTCTTGTCCGTCTGTCTATATGAGAAGGAAAGCAATGCAACAAATACTACTGTGTAAATCTTTCTTTTTTATTTATTTTTTACTATATTATGATATTTAGTAATGAGATAATTTTCATCATTTTTATTTGTTAATTGTATAATATTTATTTATTAGTAATGAGAATTTCTAGGAAAAAACATATTTGTCACGGAAAGTCACAAATTGCTAAAAATCCTAATAGTCTTAAAATATACTATATTATATACTATAAATATACTATATACTGTATTATTTCTTTCATTTGCAGTGAAAAATAACATGTTCTTGACAGATTTTATGAGATTCGAGCATTGGCAGTCATTTTTACAAATCTTTTTTCTTTTTCTCTATTAGTCTATTTACGTGAACCTTTCCATGAGTTCCTTTATAGGACACTGGTATTTTATAAACCATAAAAGAGCCAATAAAATGTGACAAGTACTCAAAATTATACCTCAAATCATCTTGATGCTCAATTATTAGTATAGAATATGACATCTTAATAGCGCACACTCATAACGCTCTCTCAAACACACGTTCACATATAGTTTCCATATCTTTACAATACTTCACTTGAACAGTCTTAGAACAGTTATCCACACGTTACAGTCTGTAAGACAAGGGATCATTCACATATCACATTTAGTCTAAACAGGTTTAGAGAAAGCCCTCCAAGTTGGGACAGCCCATTAGAACATGTTTGTGTGCATATATACAATTATAACATTTATAGCTATAATTGCTGTGGTCTCGTTAATGTATGTCAATCTTTGAGGCGTTCTCTTTGGCCATCTGTTGCAGCAAAGTAATGTCTGTGTTTAGATATGGCTCACTTCAGGAGGGATATGTCATCAGAGAAGTCCCCAGTGCCCAGCGGGTGAAGACAGAGTGTAAAGCGCCACTGACACACCATGAGGCACAGCGGCAGCATGAAGAGGGCACAGATCCCTGCCATTATGTAGGCGATGGTCATGAGGGTGGACTCATCCGTCTGAGGGATGTTGTAGCCGCAGTCCTCCAGATCAACACCGTGAAACGGACCCTCCACTGAAGCAGTGCGGAACTCATCGTGGACTGAGGTGAAATAAAATTAACATCAACACAGACAAACAAACAAACAAAGAATAAAATCTAGTGGATGACTTCTCATAACTTTAAAGTGTCCAAATGTTTAACCATTGAGCTTGTTTGTAATTCTCATTATTCTTAAAGATAATAAAAGTGAATGTAAAGCAATTCTTTGATGTACACACTTCACAATCTAACACATACATGAAAGAAAATGTGTTTCTTCACAAGTCAGAATCTCCAACGTTGCGTCAGTTGCTGACGCTAAGAGAAGCTCCTGAGTCACCATCTCCAAAGCACTTTCAAATCATGGCAATTTATGGGCAGATGGCACTTGATGCTCCGCCAACTATGGGCACATCACCACAAGCATATAAACCAGAGCAAAGCGGCATTTCATGAGACTTGAGTCGCATGCACTGGACACTTGCGAAGTCTACATTCAAGATGGTTAATCAGAGACCAATTTTGTCTCATGCATCTTCTGGACTGGTTTGTGTCAACAGAATTACTTTCACACACACATAATTGGCCATTCTTGAAATTCACCTTTGAGGGCACATCATATCAGTTCAAAATCCTGCCCTTCGGCATGTCTTTAGCTCCTCAAACATTCACGAAATGTGTCGATACGAAGCTCGCTCCGCTGAGGCTAAACCGTGTCCTTGTTCTGAATTACCTCGATGACTGGTTGCTTTTTGCACTGTCAGAGGCACAAGCATGTCAGCACAGGGATCTGTTGCTCGCCCATTTGGAGCACTAAGGCCACAAAGTCAATTGTGTTTGTGCCCTGTCGGCAAGGTGCCAAGTTGGCATCATCCCATTGGGTTTATTACATATGAGGCCTCTTCAGTGCTGGGTCAACATGAAAGTTTCTCGTTGGTCTTGATGACGCAGTCTTTTACGTTTTGTAGTAAAAAGTCACAACGGACCTGTCGAACACAGGCTGGGGAGCTCTGTGCGATGGTCCACAAGTGTGTGGCCTGGCACATAAATTTCGTTCAGTGGTGCAGGGCTTTCACATACTGAATCAGACAGACAAATCAGACCATATCACTCCCATACTATGTCAGCTTCACTGGTTGCCAGTATCCTATCGCATTCAATTAAAAACTCTAACATAACCTTTTTTTATTATTTATCATCTTTTCTCAATTTGGAATGCCCAATTCCCAATGCGCTCTAAGTCCTCATGGTGGTGTAGTGACTCACCACAATCAGGATGGAGGAGGACGAATCTCAGTTGCCTCCGCATCTGAGACGTCAATCTGCGCATCTTATCACGTGGCTTGTTGAACGCGTTACTGCGGAGACCTAGCACGTGTGAAGGCTTCATGCTATTCTCTGGGGCATCCATGTACAACTCAGCATGAGCCTCACCAAGAGCGAGAACTACATTACAGAGACCACTAGGAGGTTAACCCAACGTGACTCTACCCACCCTAGCAACTGGACAAATTGGTTGCTTAAGAAGCCTGACTGGAGTCACTCAGCACGTCCTGCATTCAAACTTGCGAGTTTTTGCATCCTGAGCTACCGAGGCCCCCCTACATAATACATAATATGCCAGAGGGGAGTCCGGTAGCGGCCAGTGTTGAACCTGGCACGCCATCTTCTCCTCTGGTGCGAGAAGCATCTCCTGTTGATACATGCAATGCATGTCCCCGGATACCTGAACTGCGGCACAGGGGATCAGCCAAGGGGAATAGAGGTTTCACCCTCAGACAGCTCTAAGGATTTGGGAGGTATTCAGGAATTGCACCGAGGTTGCACCAGAATGGCCAAACCACCTTAGGTTCCCGGTTCTGGTAGAGCTGTTGGATGCCCCACTGAGGAGGAATCTGCCCTCGTAGGCTCTAATACTAGTGCATTGTATTCTAACTATCTATCTTTGAATGGTGTCATTCTTGGCTCTTAGAGTAGCATTATGTCCAATTATGACCTTTTTCCCCACCATGGAGTGGATGGCAATAGTTCCACTGTGCTTCACTACACATCATCATTCCACTACATAATATTTAAAACCTAACAAACTTCTTTTTGGGAAATGTTTTAAATGAAACGTGTGATTGTGCTTTCTTTGTTTCAAACAACTGTTACTTGCTGTGATATTTTGTGATCTAATGCAATGACATTCAGACATTTTCATAAGTGACTTAAGTGCCTCTCTCACCGTGGCATGTGCTGACAGCGAAGCCGATGCATTTGTGTTCTCGGTCGAATACAACATAGAAACCCTCCATGATGACGGCACCCATGACTGTACCAGTACTGGACTGAGACACAGCGAATTTATAACAGTTCTCCTGCGCTGAGGCCACGTCCTCTACAGGCCGCAGGTACTGCTGCAGAGAGAAAGAGAGAGACAGAGATATCAGCTACTCAAACACACTCACAAATAGCAATACCATCAATATCCTTTATTGTAGTCCATTGAACTTATATGCATGTGTTTGCTCTACTATAATAAAAATAGTTGTTGTTGTTTTTTCACTTGCGAATGCATGTTTTTGCCTTTCTTGTCCTCTCCCCTCATCTTTCATCTGTGTGTCTCGCTGTCAATTTTGGAAGCCCTTTATATAGTGCTGACTATTTATAGCCCTTGACCTTTTTAATGCCTACATGGTATAAATAATGCATAGAATTTGATTTATAAAATGTAAAACATGTTTGTTTGTTTCAGGGTATGAAACTCTTTTGACAACCAGACACAGTGGTTGATGAATGCATAATTCTACCAGCCACTTTCCCCCATTCAAACTGAATTTTAAGCTAATTAAACAGCTCCTGATGGTCTAAGATCATTTGCAGTGCTCATATGCAAATACAAATTCTTGCAAACAGTTTGTGCAAAATAATATTTGAAAATGGTTTTCAACAGTAAACATTTGTAACGCAGTTCAATGGAAAGGAGGAGGCGAGAACCGGCTTGGCAATATAAATAATAGTTTAATGTAAAACTGAAACCAAAGACACAAACACACATGACGGTCAGCTGACCGTAAACGATCTCTCTCTCATCGCACAACCTTCCGCATTCAGTGCTTATCCCTCTCGGAGGCTTAATTAGCCTGATTAGGGACCGGGTGTGTATAATCACGACCTGGCCCCGCCCTCCGCCCTGCCACAACATTTGAAATTAACTTTTAAACGTAAGCTCGGGAGGAGCTTGTTCATCTAGGCCTGCCAATCATATCCCAAAGATATACAAGCAGCTGCGATTCTTCCAGCATCCCTCTACCTATATATTTAATCACACCTATACCAATTAATGGACAGGCTATCCATCATCCAGGACAGCACACCAAATCTCTTTACCTTATATGCGCTTCACGACTATATGAACCAGTGAACTCTTGAAATAGTAGTATAATACGGTGTAGTCACATGACATGATCATGTTGCATGTTTAATTCAGTGAGTTCTGTCCAGTTGTTTTCTTGGAATAATTTGGTAATCTTGTCAAAAGATGTCAAAAATCACAGTTGATATTACTTCCAGGTCAAGCCAAGCATATTGCATTGTGGCATACAGTGTATCACGCAGTGTGTTCTGTTGTATTCTGCACATTTTGGCAAATGTGTAAGGTAGGTATTCCATGCATATACAGAGAAAATGTGCAGAAAACTGTGCACTGTATACACATTACATTTTGCAGAAATAGTATTGTTGTATATTATTGAGAACACAGCCACACAAGAAACTTGAAGATGTACCTGTGGTAGGATGGAGATCCGGAAGGACTGGTTTCTGTTCTCACTCATCAGGTACAATGAGATGACTGGGAAGATGTGCCAAGGTGTGGCGCCTGCCTGCCAACATACCAGCTGCTCCCCCAGCCAAAAACCTGAGGGGAACTGTTCTGTCTGGAATGAAGAAAAAAAAAGACAATTGAGCATTGCATTGTGACATGACCAGAGATCCCCCCTTATCCTATGGTAATTGACCAGAGCAATTTGACTGAAAATGTAAGCAGAATTATTAGTATTAATAATGAGGTCATTAATAAAACAAATGCAAAAGCAAACATATGTCAAAAAGTGTTCGACAATAACATTGTATTGTTACTGGCAAAAAACATAATTATTTAGAAAAATGGTTAAAAAAAAATGACAGTGTTACAACTCAACTAATTAAATGTGAAATGTGACAGGTAATGACATAAACTGACAGATGAGGCGGCTTCAATGGCCTTCACCGCAGCCTGGAACACTTTACGAGGGAGACGTAAGTTGGTTGTGCCGCTGTCCACAATACTTTTATCATAGTTATACTGAGAGAGAGAGAGACAGAGAGAGAGAGAAAATTATGCCTGATTTCAGCAATGCCTCAAATTCATTTGACTTTGTGCTTATTTGAATGTAGCTGTGCTAAATCCATGTCTCGTATCACTCCATGCACTCTTATTCTGAAATAATAGGTTACACTTTACAACAATGTTGTATTCGTTACATTGGTCAACAAAATAGTTAACAAGAACTAACAATAATTTTACAGCAATTTTTAATCTTGGCTAATGTTAATAATAATAATAATAATAATAATAATAATAATAATAAATGCCTTATGTGTGATATAGGACCCAGGTGTGACTGACTGCACATTATCCCTTACATATACAATACAATAATAATATTATCTTCCCTAAGGTCCACTGCTAATGTTAGTAAAGTTTTTTTGCACCAAAACGGTTATAATTTTGTAATATATGATCATTTTTAACACTGTCTCTGACCCTCTGACTGAAACACTTGGTTTAGGCCTAACCGCCTAATTTAAACTTCAACGTTGTAACGGTTACAGCCTGTTACAAGGCATACTGTCTTTTCTAGGGGGCCTATGTTCATCCTAGCCACTAGGGGTCATGAGTAGCACTCAATGTTTAGTATAAAAAGGGAAAGTAGTAGAAGAAGTATTATATCCAGTGTGACTTGCCACATGCTGTTGGCTGCTATTCTTGAAAATTCTGGTTTGGGAAACTGTTTGTTTGCTGCCCAAATGTAAGTGATGTTATTTCATGTTTTGATTTTTGAATATTTTTGATTTAGTTGACCAGTTTTTTTGTAAATATATTGTTTGTTTATGGATGAGAAGGTGATTTGTTGTATTTCTTTTACTTGTAGAGGATTTTTTTGTGCTGTTATGATTCTCCTGGATTACTTACCAGAGGACTTATTTCCTTGATTCCCTTTGGAGGCAGTAATGCCATTAGCCAAGGAATGAAAATAACTTTTATGTCAGAAAGACATCTATCTATATGATCTCTTAAGAACTATTGACAAGTCTGGTCTCATCCTGAGGAAATTGACTTTTGACGTCTCGTGTACCTACCCCAACTCATTCTCCAGAATCCTCTTACAATCGCCTACGGTTGCTATTTGGGATTGTTTGCTTGGCTGGTGTTATTGTGTGACATGTGTTTATGTAAATATCGTCTATATACCAATATATGTATGGAAAGATTTTTTTTTTTTTTCAATTTTTCTTTGTGTGATTCTTTAAATACATTATATCCTTCCCTGGGTATTCTGCAAATATGATTCCCCTTTATTTTCTGTAACTCATCAGTTCTAAGCAGCTGGGACAGTTATAATGTAAACGCCCTCTTTTATGATTGGCTAACATTGTGCCGACCCTCGAATACAGACATATTTGAAACTCAATCGGTAGAGACAAGCTACACAACATCATAAAACTACATTCCAGGGTTTACAAATAACACGCATCCAACACATTGTATCCAAATATATTAACTGTTTATCTCAAGCATAACTGTTAACACTCCAATCAAACAGCCATAACATTTGAAATATTAATGAATGAAACCTTTTACTTACTGTTTTGCAATCGGGTCCAATATTGTTTTTAACTGGCCCATCCTTCAATAACAGTTCCTTTGCAAAGCTTGAATCATATTATGACTGGTTCACAAAAAATCCACGCTGATACTGTATGTGCCAAAAAAACGCACACACATAGTCCAAAGCTTGGTGAAACAAGATGCGCACACACATACACTATCAAATCACTGGAAACGCATCAAAATGGTCAAAGATCTCCATCTAGTGCATGTTTACATACACCAACAATTAAAAATAGTGCAGATGGGTGCAAGAATGTGTCCAGGATGCTTTTGTGCTCAAAATAACAAGATGCAGCAGCTGAATAAAACATGTTTTCCTTTTCAGATTTGTAACTTGACATTGTGTCTTTTAAAGGTGGTGCAAGATACAGTACATGACAATGGTCAAAGATGTCTGTCTAGTGCATTTTTCTAAAAAGAAAATTCAAAATAGTCCAGATGGGTCCCCTTTGGTGTTCAGGAGTAGTTGGCCACACTAGGCCTGTCTGCCCTGCTCTCTCCCTGTTTCCGAACTGAGCATAACTGAACTAAAGTTGGCATACATATTTTTTTGCTGTAGAGGTGGTCATGAATTAATGGACCCCTAATTACATAGGGAAGTCGCAGAAGTAGAGAACGAGGCATTTTTGCAGCTTGGTTTCATTGGGGATTAAGTTTAGAGTTCTGAAATTTACAGTATGTTTTTATAGTAAAATGACGTCTTATATGTCAAAATATCAAGGACAATTTGATTACTCATGACATGACCCCTTTAAAATAATAATTTAAGTAAGTAATAACAATAAAAGTGAAATCTATTCAACTGCATTCTTATTTATGACCAATAATCAAAAGTTAAGGAGAAGTGAAAGTACAGTAGAAGGAAAAAAACCTCAGTGATGCATATTTTTTATAATATGAATTAATGCTATATGGGCCAGGAAACCCCAGGAAACTCATGCTTACTTCTTTGCAGTCCATATTGAGATCCTGTCCATTAACTTCAATGCGCACAATGATGACCTCATAATACCACTCCCGTCTAATTGGTGTATACCACAGCTCACCAACGTATAAAGATGTATCTATTCCCCCAATAATCTGAGAAGAATAAAGAAAAACTGAATCAATACCTGCTTATTTCATAAATCACAAGTGATTATTAAGAGTGATATATATAATTTGTTTATTATATATGACTTGGAATATATTGCACGACGAGTCATACGAAATATGTTTGTTATAATTTTTTGGTATAAACATGCTTTTTTGCCATTTTGTAGTTTTACAAATATAGGATGAAAATGCACTGCTTCTTTTTTCCATTTTGTTTTCAGAGTCTCTCACCATACTGCCCCCTACAGTTGAACTGCCTGTGCTGTAGTTCTGTGTGAATCCTGCTCCACAGAGCTGCAGAGAGAAGAGGTTTGGAACGGTGGTCTGTCTCAGGAGAGAGTCGAAGAACGGTTCTAGATTCTCATCTGGCTGAAAAAGAGAAAGAAAGAGATCCAACTCTTTATTGAACTATCCATGGATATAGTAACCATACATCAGCGCTGGACAGTATGGCACAAGAGAGTGTTGAGATTTTGCCATACTGTTTACTCTGCATTAGATATTTTGAAATGACTTTATTTATACGTGCGAGTGAAGAAACATGGAGTAATGTGAAATCACAAAGGCAACTTTCCATTTTTGTGTGTGAGTTTTAATGACAAATTTGATTAATTGAAGTATGTGTCAAAAACCAGTGTATAGTGCTTTTAGTCTTTCAATCAATCTAAGCGTGAAAAATTTCAACTCAAGTTTTACATAGTCTGAAGATATTTTTACTGATGCCAGACTTCGTATGTTATGAAAAATCTTTTGGTTTATGTCCATAAAGTTTTTAACAAAAAGGAACATTTGCAAATGAGACAAGGAACTTTATATTTGTAAAGTGTTTAATTCACTGTAGTATCCAAAAATAGGTGTCACCATATGGTCATTTCATCTATAAACCTTGTTCTCATTAAAATACAGTTATATATGAGATACACAAGTGAGAGTGCTGTTGTTCCTGTATATTAGCACTGCTATTATTCCGCATCAGGTATTCACAACCATGGTGATAAATGGACCAACAGCACTCTTGCCTGTGTGATACTGCTTTTAAACTATAGTTAAAAAAAACTGGTCGAGAAGTAAGGGAAAATCCAGAAGCACCTCAAAAATGCTATTGTGTGTGGAACTACTTGGATTCTTGTTTTGGCGCTACTCTTGCTGTGGCGACAAGCAGCAGGTGTGTTTGTTTGTCTGCGTTTTGTTGTTAGAAGTGCTGTAAGTTTCCTGTTTTTGATTCGTTGTTGATGAAAATGTACTAGATATTATTGTTCATTCAAATAGTCGCCATGGAGATACTGTATACTACGCTGTTATCGTATGGACTTTATGGATTTACTATGTCCAAGGCGAACGCAGCCAGCAACGTGAGCCGGTAAGGACATACTCTCGAGAATGTTTGATGCGATGGGACAATCCGTGTATGGGAAATATATATCTGGACCCGCTTGTATCTGAAGACATTCTAGCTGAGATCTCTAGGCACAGGTCTCCTGGAAATGATCGCAAAAACTCTCGCAAAGAGAGGAAGCGAGGAAGGAGAGGTGGCGTCCGACTTCGGTTAAAACGACAAAAAATACGCCGTATTCCGCTCCCTTCAATAATACTCGCAAATGCTCAGTCGCTCAGAAACAAGATTGATGAGCTTCAAGCAAACTCGAACTATTTACAGGAATACAGGAACGCCTGTATTATGGCCTTCAGTGAGACGTGGCTGTCGTCTAAACACACCGACACGGATTTCTCAATCAGCGGCTTTGGGGCACCTGTCAGGTTGGATAGAGACGCAGAAGCCACGGGGAAATCTCAGGGTGGTGGTGTGTGTGTATACATAAATCAGCGGTGGTGTAGGAACATCACCGTCAGGGAAAAGATATGCACTCCTGACATCGAACTGCTTTCCATCTCCGTTCGCCCGTTCTATCTCCCGAGAGAATTTCCCCAGATATTTGTGACTGTAATATATATTCACCCTAAAGCAAACACACAAACTGCTGCCGATATTATTCGCAAAGTGACTCAAAGACTTCAATCTCTTTCCCCGGATGCCCCGTGTCTGCTTATGGGGGATTTTAATAACGGTAAACTGAGTAAAACCTCAATTTTTATCAATATGTCACATGTCCAACTAGGAAAAATAAAACTTTGGACAAGTGCTATGGTTCAATTAAAGAGGCTTATAAAGCCTCCCCTCTGGCTCCCATAGGATCCTCAGATCACTGTATTATTAATCTCATCCCGGTGTATAGACCTATGCTTAAAAGGGGGTCTATACACCGGGATGTCAAAACTAAAGAGATTGAGACCTGGGAGGATGAGTCTGTTCTGAAATTACAAGGTTGTTTTGATTGCACCGATTGGTCTGTCTTCTTTGACTCTGCTGCTGATATTGATGAGCTTGTTGATGCTGTATGTTGTTATATTTCTTTTTGTGTGGATTTTATTATTCCCAAAAAGTATGTCAAAGTTTATGCCATGGGTCACTAGCTCACTGAAACAAGTGTTAATGAAAAAACATAGGGCTTTTCATAATGGGAATGAGCGTGAAATTAGGGAGGCAACTAAGGAGGTCAGAGCAGAAACCAAGAAGGCTAAATTACAATATAAAAATAAGATAGAGGAAAGATTGGGCAGTAACAACTTGAAGGTAGCATGGGATGGTGTGAAAAGGATGATAGGTTTGCAAAAAACACATAATAAATCAGTCCAATTGGCAATGTATAAATATGATAGCGAGTTATCTGAAGCGTTGAACATCTTTTTTTCACGTTTTGATATTCATGACTTTTCAGACAAATTAAAGAAATTAATCGAGGAACAGGCCCAGGTAGAATCCATTCCTTTCTCAATTACAAAGGAGGAGGTTAGGTCTGTATTTAATAGAATTAAGGTAAATAAGAGTCCAGGACCAGATGGAATTACTGGGAGATTGTTGAAGTGCTGTTCAGAGCAGCTCTGCGGGGTGTTTGCTGACATCTTTGAGATGTCCTGGGAACAGGGAAGGGTTCCAATGGCTTGGAAAGACTCTATTATAGTTCCAGTGGCAAAGGGCAACTCTGTAAGTACATTAAATGACTTCAGACCAGTGGCATTGACTTCACTGGTCATGAAGTCATTTGAGAGGATTGTAAAGCGACTTCTGCTGTTCAGGGTGGGTGGGGCCCTGGACCCCAGCCAATTTGCATACAGGGCTAACAGGGGGGTAGAGGATGCACAGATTGCACTTTTAGATCTGCTTTATAGACATTTAGAGGGTCCTGGTACACACGCCAGGCCTTTGTTTTTAGATTTTTCTTCTGCTTTTAATACTATCCAGCCACATGTTTTAGTTAGTAAATTAGTATCAGAATTTAATATTGAGAGTAATCTTGTGAGCTGGATTATGGATTTTTTAACAAATAGAACACAGCGAGTTAAGGTGAATGGTTGTCTTTCTGAAAGGCTTGTCTCCTCCACTGGCTCCCCGCAGGGTTGTGTACTTTCACCTCTACTATACATCCTCTACACTAACGATTGTAGGAGCCAGTATAGTAATAGACACATCCTGAAATATGCTGATAATACAGTTATTGTCAGTTTACTGCAGAAACATGAATGTCAGCATGGGCCAGTGGTCGATGAGTTTGTCAGTTGGTGCGACAGTTCTTTTCTCCAGCTTAACACCTCTAAAACCAAGGATATGTTTATAGATTTTAGGAGAAAACAACCTGGTTCTCCTCTACCCACCTATATAAAAGGAATAAGCATAGAGGTGGTAGAGCAGTATAAATACCTGGGTGCTGTGATAGACAGTAAACTCAAATTTGACATTAACACAGAGATTATCTGCAAAAAGGGACAACAACGATTGTACTTCCTAAGGAAGCTTAATTCTTTTAATGTCGATAAGGTTATCCTGTATTTATTTTATAAGTCTTTTATTGAATCTGTTCTTACTTTTGCTTTTATTGCCTGGTATGGGGGCATCAGCCTGAGGGAGAAAAATAATCTACGCCATATTGTGAAGGTGGCTGGTAAATTAATAGGCTGTCCACAGGTTTCCTTGACAAATATTTATGAGAGGCAGGTTATGAGGAAAGCAGATGCCATATTGGACTGTGTAAATCATCCCCTTCATTGTTCTTTTGAGGTCCTCCCCTCAGGTCGGAGATTTAGAGTCCCTTGTTTTAAGTCCAATAGGACTAAGAACTCTTTTATACCAAGTGCAATTCGGTTGCTAAATTTGCACAATTCTATGACATAGATGGGTAATACTGTAACAGTGTTTTTAACTAGTAGTTTGTGTTGTTTATTGGTACTGTATGTGTATGTGGTGTTTATGCTACCTGTTGTGTTACCTGTATGTTTACCTGGCTGCAAGACAAGTTTCCCTTAGGGGACAATAAACTGAAACTGAACTGAACTGAACAGATTCATGATCTTGCTTAGAAACAGCTACATATGCCACTGCTAGTTCAAAAGATGTGCCCAAGCCTCCGTTATTAATTTAAACATGTCACTTAAGAATAGGGCTGGGTGATAAAACAATCTCACATGGAAATGAGCTTTTGATTCGCCATAAAGGTTTGCCATAATTTTGCAGCTCTTCACCGGTAGTGGTGAACATGCAGCAAACCTTTGTCAAAAACTGGCAATTTGACGCAAGTTTGGGGCAGATTTACCATGAACTCTCGATTTTTGTAAAAGTTTTTAACACAGGCAAAATAGAATTTCAGTGGACGTTATGACTTTTAGGTTACAGCAATTATGTCATATACGGGTTACGTATGTAACAACGGCTTGTTCACTAGTTCTAGTTCTATTAAGCTTGTGTAATTACCTCGGCCTATCGTGAATCAGTAGTGATCGTCAGTAATGCTGATTTAACTTTATTTTTGGCTATAGTGCAGTAGTAATCCACTCTGGGTGATCACAGAGTGAGAGACAATGCCAATTTTTTGAGTAAAACCTGCTCATTTACTGACTGACAAGACAGTCTCTCTCAACGTCACATAAAACTCATTTGTTGCCACCTAATGGAGTAAATATGTATTGTCACTGGGATAAATAAAATCTCCACCTCTAGCTCTTTGTACTGCTCTCATTACTCTAGTTTGGAACACCATGAACACAAGTGGAGTGATACAAACGGTAAAGTGCTGCTGGACTGTAAATCAACACTTTTGGAATTCCTCTCATTCAATCAGATTTAAGGACTGGAACAAAACATAGTATAAATACCTTTACCGGAAACATAAAATGATTTTGTTCATACCGCCCACCCCAACCATACATGCCAGTGAAACACAGCGTGGACCGACCCTTGCGATCTCAGCATAGGCAAGCCCAAGTATGCCCTCCCAGTTGGATCCGTTGATGAAGAAGCGGTCAGACTGGGTGATGGCAGCGATGTTTGCCCTCAGTGAAATGTTGGGTCCATGAGGAACTGACACCAGATCAGTGCCCAGCTCGCCCTCCCATCGTCCCTGTGTGTACGGCACATACACACTGCGGCCCAGAACTCTGTACGATGACGAACTAAAGACACAAACACAGAAAGAGGGACATGTTGGTTTAATCTCACAAAAGCATTTAGGCCTACACATCACTTAGTAGTATGGTAGCTGGATTAATCCTACATGAAGTACTTACAGTGAGCGATGGTAATATCTGTGCAGGAACGGGTGAGTAGCAGCACCCACTGCGAAATTACTGCTGCCCGTATCCACTAAGATATTCAACTGAAACAGAAAGTGAAAATACTGAACAACAGTATTCAGTTGAGTTGATGAGTGGTGCTTGCACGTTCAAAACTCACCACCACAACGCTAGGTTGTAGTGGGGGGGTTGTGAGGGTGTTGCAATGCGGTTTATGTGGTTTATGAGTGGTTGTTACAAATGTTCCTGTGTGGTTGCTAGCAGGTTGCTATGTGGTTTCTAGGGTGTTTTTGATGGTTGGTAGTGTCCCTGATAGCACATACACCTGATAGCGCGTGTGCCTTTCATATCTTTGGACTCCCTCATTAATCATAATGCAGCACATTTGCAAGAAAGGCAGAAATAGCTGAATGCTTTGCGTAATGTACCAGCTGCATGAAGAGAGACACGTAAACACCTGTTACATCTCTCATCTCCATCTCTTGTTCCATACAGGGAAGGAAGGCTTAATGGAAGCTCAAAAGCGTCGCGGAGGTGCGCACACTCCGGGCGGGCCGCCTGCCTGTCTTCAGGCCAGTCCCTCTTGAGGGCGGTCGCCACCACAGCTCTGTTTATGTGTTCTATTCACATAGCAGTTATTGAGGTAGCAGACCGTTATAAAGTGACAGTAATTAAAGTGCACTCAGAACACGTGTGTGTGTGTGTGTGTGTGTGTGTGTGTGTGTGTGTGTGTGTGTGTGTGTGTCAAACCAGTCTCTGAGTATTGAGGAGTCTGATGGCTGAGGTCTCCCAGTCAGGAAGTCCAGGATCCAGTTGCAGAGGGAGGTGTCCAGGCCCAGCAGGTTCAGCTTTCCAATCAGGTGCTGAGGAATGATTGTGTTGAATGCTGAGCTGAAATCTATGAACAGCATTCGAACGTATGAGTAATTTTTATCAAGGTGGGTGAGGGCCAGATGAAGGGTTGTGGCGATGGCATCGTCCGTTGAACGGTTTGGAAGATACACAAACTGTAGTGGATCTAGTGAGGGGGGCAGCTGGGTCTTAATGTGCCTCATGACGAGCCTCTCGAAGCACTTCATGATGATTGGTGTGAGTGCGACGGGATGGTAGTCGTTGAGGTAGGACACTGAAGACTTCTTTGGCATGGGGATGATGGTAGTGGCCTTGAAGCACGTTGGAACGACGGCGCTGCTCAGAGAGATGTTGAAGATGTCAGTAAGAACATCTGCTAGCTGGTCTGCACATCCTCTGAGCACTCTGCCAGGAATGTTGTCTGGTCCAGGAGCCTTCTGTGGGTTGACTCTACGTAGAGGTTTCCTCACATCAGCCGTGGTAAGACAGAGATGCATACAATGAAAGTAAATGGGGTCTACATGATTTTAATGTGATAAAATAGCTTACATGGTATACTGGTACTGTGCAGACTAACTAATTCGATGATGTGTGTTATTGTTGTCATTGCTTTTTCATTCAACGTGGCTGTTCTTCTTTTTCCTACCTCTCACCCCAATCCACCCCAGTCTGTCTGCACCCCCCCACCCCCACTCTCGTCAGTGTGTAGTAAAGCTTAACTGACTCCTCATGTCATTGATCCATCCTGTGGACTTCCTGTTCTTTCTGTTTGTTGAATCCTGTTCATCTATCTGTATCCTGACTGCATCAGATGTGCATTCACCCCAGTGCTCCACAAGCATTTCCTGCAGCAACCCCAGTTCTGCACACATTTTATTTTTATTTATTTTTTTGCTACTATACAAGATGCTATCATGGCTGTGATGTCGGGGGTAATTGTAACACTAGTTAATAAAAATGATTATGACCCCAGAGGCATGGATTCTACATGACTACTGAAGGTGTCCTGTGGCATCTGGCACCAAAACATTAGCAGCAGATCCTTCAAGTCCTCTGAGTTGCAAAGTGGAGCCACCATGGATCAGACTTGTTGGTCCAGCACATCCCATATATGCTCATTTTGGATTGAGATCTGGGGAATTTGGAGGGCAGGGCAACACCTTGAACTCTTCATCATGTTCCTCAAACCATTCTCGAACAATATGTGCAGTGTGGCAGGAGCATTATCCTGCTGAAAGAGGCCACTGCCATCAGGGAATACCATTGACATGAAGGGGTGTGCCTGGTCTGCAACTGTGTTTAGGTATTGAAAAATGTATATCCACATGAATGGCGGGACCGTGGGTTTCCCAGCAGAACACTGCACAGAGCATCACAGTCCCTCTATCAGCTTGTCTTCTTCATACAGTGCATCCTGGTGCCATCACTTCCCCAGCTAAACGGTATGCATGTGCACGGAAATCCACATGATGTAAAAGAAAATGGGACTCATCGGACCAGGCGACCTTCTTCCACTGCTCCAAGTTCCAGATTCGATGCTCACGCATTGTAGGCAGTTCCAACGGTGGACAGGGGTCATCATGGGCACTCTGACCGGTCTGTGGCTACGCAGCCCCATACGCAGCTGGGTTTGATGCACTGTGTGTTGTGACACATTCTTTTTAACAAATTTTTATTCCTAACAGCTAAAATAATTATTACCATACAGTATAATGTGAACATTTTTAAAGCAATAAAAATTATTACTGTTCTCTTGAGATACTGTGGGTTAATATCAGGATCAGAAATTACAAAAATGCCCCCAAAATTAAAAATATGGGGGCAGCCACCTCCCCCGTAATGAGTTCCTCATTTTTATACACAAAATCTTATCTTATTTCCTATACACAAAATATGGTAGGTAGATTTGTAGTAATAAGTGAAAATGAACTAAATTACTACTGCTCCAGTCTCCCGGGAAGTCTCTGCACAAGTAGTCACATTGGTTCTTTCATTGTGTATGTTTCTATGTTTGTGGGATAGTTGTGGACTATTACTCCAAGGCCGTGCAGCATGACAGAGTTGTGTGCAATGAATCGTGTGATTCTTCAGTCATCCTTGTGTCAGCCTGTGCTCTACTCCACAGACATCCTTCATCCACTTCATAAAACAGATCTTTCATTAAATCATACAACCAATCAATGGTCTAAATCACAGAGATCAAAACAAGACATGGGCTGTGTTCAGTATGCAATACTTGCTGCATACTGCACAGTATATATTGTATACTTTCTCAGATGTTGTAAATATTTTATAACTATGCAGTATGCAGACTAGTGCTGTAGATTTCACATATTAATTCAGTGCACTTAATTATATAAAAAATAATGCATCAAAAAAATAACTTAATTAATTATGCCCCAGGAAGGTAATAAGGAAGGTTCCTGCTATCAGAGCAATACTCACACACACACACTCACTCACAAGCACACACACACACACACACACACACACACACACACACACACACACACACACACACACACACACACACACACACACACACACACACACACGTAGTGTTTCCATGTTTTATGGGGACTTTCCATAGACATAATGGTTTTTATACTGTACAAACTTTATATTCTATCCCCTAAACCTAACCCTACCCCTAAACCTAACCCTCACAGAAAACTTTCTGCATTTTTACATTTTCAAAAAACATCATTTAGTATGATTTATAAGCTGTTTTCCTCATGGGGACTGACAAAATGTCCCCACAAGGTCAAAAATTTCAGGTTTTACTATCCTTATGGGGACATTTGGTACCCACAAAGTGATAAATACACACACACACACACACAGAGAGAGAGAGTACATTGTGTCAGTACTTTTAATACTGTAATACACTGCATAATACAAAAAGAGTGAAAATATAAACGAAGAATAATAGCAGTGTGCTAGTATGCCATTCCAAATACAGCAACGTTGAAAATAAAGATCAGATAATATTTTTTGTTGAGAGCCCATTTATTTTGGCAGTGTACCAATGAATCAGTCTCACCTTCTGGGGCGGTGTACCCACGGCCATTTCGATGTAATACCCTTGTCCTGACTTTCCACGGAGGTTATCAATCATGTTTACAAAATTCATACCTCCGGCTCCTCTCCGTGTACGGGTGGCCCTTGAGGAGCCCCGGTGGGTCGCGGGCTGTGAGGGCGACCCCTGCCGCAGGGGGACACGGAGCAGTAGTGAACCAGGACTCCCACCAGAGGAGGTGACCGGCAGGAGGGCCACAAATGCCCATGAATACAGAATAAGACAGGGACCTTTCATCTTTCAGTGCTGTAGAATGCTTTTGTTTACTTCAGTAGACCTCTTGGTGATCCGTTAGCGCATTATGAGGTGACAGAATACGAAACAGTGCGCAAATTGCAAATCCCTGAAAGCCACTAGAGGCCATTTAATCTCATGTTTATTATCATCCGTCTTCTCCATTCTCCGCATTCACAATCAGCACAAATCCACGTTGAATAGCGTTTTATTTTGCTGTTTGACAATCTGACGGCATAAACCTCCATAATCCGCAACTACATGTCCTCCTTCATCTTCTCTGCATCCGCACGCACTGACTGGAACGATGTTTGAATCGAGAAAGAATCATTCTTTTGAATCGGTTCTTTTGAACGACTCGGTCAAAGAGATTCGCCAAGTGTTTGTGAATTAAGAACATGTTTCAGGAGTGAATCACAAACTACACGACATATCACACACTGTAAGTATTTTTATTAAAATCATAGGTATAATCTGCATACAAATCACGTAATATTTATTTTAGTAGAGTGATGACTCGGTAAATCTTTAGAACAAGGTCAATAAAACGAATTGTCCAAACGAACCGATTCGCTAAACCAAGTCACACTTCTCAACGCACTGAGCACACACTAATGTCAAGCGCTGGATTGATGCATTATGGGGCTTGAAGTTAATTTATTAAATGAATCTTGGCGTCTAATACTTATGGGACCAAATAAGGTTATCTAGGTGTTCAATGTGAAAACTTTTACAAATCTAGTTTAAAACACACGTGTCATGTTCTCAGAAATGTAATCTTTGTGTTCAGTTTGGTTTCATACATTTTTGAAAAACTAAACAAACAACAACAAAATACTTTTCAATTGTCATGTGGTGTAACCATAAAGTATTATAATACTTCATTTGCATCTTGAATACATAGTATAAACAACATAATTAATTTCCAAAAAGTTTTCAAACACATTTTTCATAGTAAAAACAAAAAAAAAAAAAAACATTTTTAAAAATTATAAATATTGTGAATTTATTTGTCAAAAATAAGAAGCCTTTTTCCTCACTCTGGAAGTGTACAATTCTTGAAGGAAGGGAAGGGGCAACCAATAATCCTCTCAGCAGTCCAAACTGTCCTTTGTAGTCTTCTGATATCTGATTTCGTAGCTGCACGAAACCAACTGTACAACAATAACCTTGATACACAAGAATAACACACTATAATAATCCTTTACCCAGACGTAAACCTCTTACTTGAATCGCAGGTAGAATGTGTGTTCGTCCACCGTTTGACTCCGCCTCGGTTCCTTGAAGCTCCGGTGATGATGGGAGGCCTTTCCTCGCTCTGTTGGTGGGCAGTACGGCGGCTGATTATCGGCGGATTGGTGGAAAATCAGCGAAGTCGACTCGAAGAGGGAAGAGAAATCTTCTTTCTTCATTTTTACAGACAAATGGGTTTTACAGACGCGGATTGCTCAGCGGTCTCCTTCTGATCTGTTAGCATGCTTGGTGGAACGCTGAGAAATCTTAACTCGTCCAGCGAGGTTGTATGGACAAAGTTTCAAGTGTGTACGTTACTTCCTTGGCTACACCTGGGAGCAGCAGAGCTGCAACTAGACATGGCACATACTGACGCAGGAAGCAACGCCCAGAAAGATCTCTGAGGTATTTATACTCCCGATGTTGAGAGACCGAGCCTTAAGAATTTCACACATAAGTGCAAAGTGGGCAAGGCTTCATGGGTTCTGTAGTCTGTTTTGAACTCCCTTTGTTTGATTTTGGCACGGTTGTTGTGGTCAGGCTTTATGACTGTGTGCAGGCCTGCCTTTGTCTTATACAGTATCTGAGTACAAGAGGCCCAACACGAGTGAGTTGCTGTGTGACATATCTGTAGTTTTAGAAGGTGCACTTATGTGCAAAGCTGTCTTTTTATCAGTCATGGATAATAAAAAAACGTGCATGTGTGCTCTAAGTCAAGTAAAGTGTATTGTATCATATGTTCATCTGTTTGATATACAGACCCTTTTGTCTCATATTAAATGCTTTTTTCCTGAAATATGTGTGATGCCCACTTAAAACTCACAGCTCAGCCTCGTTGTCCGTCTTCCCACAGGCTGGGTGCAGAACAACAGCTAATGGATACTTTTGTCCAGGAGAAGCTGAAAGAATGGAACATGGAAGTCCTGACACCAAGCTTTAAAGGTAACTTTATTTTATCTAGATAAAATGAAAATGCACTTCTGTTTGTCTATTTTGTAATATCCAGAGTTATCTGTGAAATGTATAATGAGGCATATCAAAGCATTTTTATCTGATCCTCCGTTCATTGTAACCCATTGTGCTCTGGGTAAGCCAGTTTTCAAAAGTGCCACACTGAGATCTGACCCCAGCCCTAAAACACTGGGTGAAAAAAACAAGTCTGACAAAACAGGAAATGAAAGAACAAAAAGGCAGTATACAATAAATTATATGTTGCAATGCTTTCCTGAAATTAAAATACATTCCTGTCTTCTCTTCTCGTCTCTTCTCTCTTCCTCTCTTTACACATGAACACATTGATAAAGAAACTCTCCTGCTGCTTGATGCAATCGCACTTGAAACAATGATACCAAAGATAGGCCTACGTCTGAAATTTAAAAGGTACCTGAGAGAGCTGCTTGTTGTGAGTGAAGAAGTTTACTTTTAAGATGGGATATATCTGCTTTAAGTGCAAAAAGACTGTTGAGACCAATGGTCACTTTTTGTTTTCTCACCTAAGGAGAATCCATAATGTACAGAGTTCATCAATTTATTTTAAGTGTATCCAAGCTGGGTGTCACAGTACATTTAATTACAGCAGGTAATTTAAGCGACACCTGCTCCAGCACCATGTAGAGACTGAAGCAGAAGAATCCATCCAGCCAACACACCTGCCTGGGACATTGACTGACAGCAGACCTCTAATTTCTGACAGTCAGCCCTACGAAGAGGAAGTCAATGCTGCTAATGATGACATGGGATAGGATGAGTTAGAGCAAAACACTATCACAGACAGAGTGGCCTTGTTTTTAGCAAAGCTGAGGGTAAAATCATCTATGACTTTATCTACTTATCAACTTTGTAGTTCAGCAAACATCTAGTCTGGTCTTTGATATTGTTGGTGGTTTACAAAGACAGACCATGTCATTCTTACAAAGGATTGGACAAAGTGAGACTCCTGATGGCCAACAGCTGGATCAGCATTATGCAAATGCAGCTAAACCATTTCAGTGTTTGGAGACTGAACACAAGCAAATGAAATACTTTGCTCAAACAGGGTACCTAGCTCAGCCAGTGGAGCAGCCTCTCTCTGGTGTCTCATACACCCAGCAAAGGTGTCCATTAAAAAACTGAAACTCATTCTTGAGAGTCCAGGGACAATGGAGAAGATAATGGAGTGGAAAAGGAAGCTTAGTGACACGAACAGTCTGGATGACACCACTGTGTTGAAAACAAGTTCTGTTTTTCCCACCGAGCCCTCTCTTCCTCTACTGTTGTATACTGATGACTGTGAAATGGTTAATCCACTTGGCTCCACAAGTTGGGATTCATCTATTTCACTATTATATGTCTTCCCCCAGAGTTCCTTTCAATTCTTGATTCTCTTGGCAGTGTATAAGACAGATGATGCCAAAACCTATGGTATAGATGCTGTCCTGAAGTCAATTGTTGATGATATCAAGGACTTGGAAACAAATGGTGTGGAAGTAGACACAGCTCACTTCAAAGGCACATTGAAAGTTTGGGTTGTCCAAATTTGTGGGAATAGTCTGTGGCTAAATGCAATCCTTGGCTATAGAGAGCTTCTCTGGAAAAAGTGTTTGCCGCTGGTGCCATGTGAAGAAACAGGTAATGCGAGCACAAACAATAGAGGATCCTTCACTACTTATGGATACGGACAAACATCTTTCAGATCTGGTGCAGAATAATCCAACAGAAACTGGCCTAAAAAGACAGAGCATTTTGACCAACCTGAAATATTTCCATGTGACACAATGTAGCACCGGATGTCATGCACGATATACTTGAAAGGGTAGGTGCATATGAAACTAAATTGGAGCTTGGCTCTCTTATCTCACATAAGGTAATAACCTTAGACCTGGATAATTACCAGGTTAAGTTATGATTATGGCTTCTGTGACAGTGCCAACTAGCCATCCACAATCTGACCCCATGAAATAAAAACACCTGATGGTGCCATGAGGCAGACAGCAGCACAAATGTGGTGCCTGTTATGGCTACTCCCTTTAATGACAGGGAATCTTATTCCTGAGGGGAACAAACACTGGGAGCTCCTGCTGCTTTTGTTGACCTGCATGGAATACATTTTTTCTCAAGTCTTAACAGAAGAAGCAGTGATATTTCTCAGATGTCTCATTGATGAGCACCACAGTCTCTTCCTAGAACTGTTCCCAAAGCATCATTTCATGTTGCATTATGCTGGTGGATTGTGGTTTTTGAGTCTGTCATCAAGTTCATTGTTAGGATCTAGGACACAGTAGGATTTGAAAGACACTATTTTGCATGCTGTATCTCCCCCAGTACATTGAGTCTGTTGATGTTGACTCCATTGATGATTATCATTCTCTCCATGTTGGGAGGTCATACAAGGAAGGGGACAACAATCACTATGTGTCCATGCACTACTGGCTGTTTTAAATGTCTCCTTTTCAACTTGAACGTCCAGGTTCCTGTTTAGTTTTTTTGGACTGTTAACACACATGTACATAATTCTGGAGATGCAAGCTTTTTAATTGAATTAGACTATCTGTGATTCACCTCTGTCTGTGTGTGTGTGTGTGTGTGTGTGTGTGTGTGTGTGTGTGTGTGTGTGTGTGTGTGTGTGTGTGTGTGTGTGTGTGAGCGTGTATTTATCACTTTGTGGGGACCAAATGTCCCCATAAGGATAGTAAAACCCGAAATTTTTGACCTTGTGGGGACATTTTGTCGGTCCCCATGAGGAAAACAGCTTATAAATCATACTAAATTATGTTTTTTGAAAATGTAAAAATGCAGAATGTTTTCTGAGAGGGTTAGGTTTAGGGGTAGGGTTAGGATTAGGGGATAGAATATAAAGTTTGTACAGTATAAAAACCATTATGTCTATGGAAAGTCCCCATAAAACATGGAAACACAACATGTGTGTGTGTGTGTGTGTGTGTGTGTATGTGTGTGTGTGTGTGTGTGTGTGTGTGTGTGTGTGAGCGTGTATTTATCACTTTGTGGGGACCAAATGTCCCCATAAGGATAGTAAAACCCGAAATTTTTGACCTTGTGGGGACATTTTGTCGGTCCCCATGAGGAAAACAGCTTATAAATCATACTAAATTATGTTTTTTGAAAATGTAAAAATGCAGAATGTTTTCTGAGAGGGTTAGGTTTAGGGGTAGGGTTAGGATTAGGGGATAGAATATAAAGTTTGTACAGTATAAAAACCATTATGTCTATGGAAAGTCCCCATAAAACATGGAAACACAACATGTGTGTGTGTGTGTGTGTGTGTATGTGTGTGTGTGTGTGTGTGTGTGTGTGTGTGTGTGTGTGTGTGTGTGTGTGAGCGTGTATTTATCACTTTGTGGGGACCAAATGTCCCCATAAGGATAGTAAAACCCGAAATTTTTGACCTTGTGGGGACATTTTGTCAGTCCCCATGAGGAAAACAGCTTATAAATCATACTAAATTATGTTTTTTGAAAATGTAAAAATGCAGAAAGTTTTCTGTGAGGGTTAGGTTTAGGGGTAGGGTTAGGTTTAGGGGATAGAATATAAAGTTTGTACAGTATAAAAACCATTATGTCTATGGAAAGTCCCCATAAAACATGGAAACACTACGTGTGTGTGTGTGTGTGTGTGTGTGTGTGTGTGTGTGTGTGTGTGTGTGTGTGTGTGTGTGTGTGTGTGTGTGTGTGTGTTTTGCAATGCTCTGTATAAGTATATATAGCAGATGTTACAATTCACAAATTATGGTCACATCCAAGCACTATTACATGTAGAATAAATGCAGTGCATATGAAAAATGTCATATTGTAGCTATATTTTTGTAATGAGAAATGAAACAGTGTCCATGTAGGTAACCTTTTTTTCCATGCACTTTTATATAAGACAAGTTCAGAGCAGACCCAAAATGGATCAACTACTGGACCTCCTGTGGACTTAACGCTTGTTCACCATATTGTTTTCATAGAATAGCTTTTTTGGAATAATTTTTACATTGGCTATTAAAATGCTTATTAGCAGCAAGAGGATAGACACAGGAACTATTTATTGTACTTTGTACTGGCAGTTGTCTTTAGTCAATATTCTAAGTGGATCTAAATACAAATGGGCAAGGTCGATGTAGCAATCTAGTAGTTCTGGTTCTTTTGCATACATAATTCAACATTTTTAGGATCTGCAGCTGGTTATGAAAATAATGCTTCTTTGTCTTTTAC
Source organism: Xyrauchen texanus (assembly GCF_025860055.1). NCBI lineage: Eukaryota > Metazoa > Chordata > Actinopteri > Cypriniformes > Catostomidae > Xyrauchen > Xyrauchen texanus. Next base: position 33,429,825 of record NC_068311.1, read on the forward strand.
AACAGAATATTTGTGAGGTCCTAATGAGCAGCCTTGAAGCCAAGGACATGTTGGCCAGTCTTGAGCAGAGCACTTTATCTTTAAAACAACGGAGATGTTTCTCCGTTTTACACCTCATGGACCGCTTTGGAGTTCCAGTAATGAAAAGTATATTTTATTGCATATACATTTTTGTGACAGGTAGTGAAGTTGGGCCATTTTAAGGGATCTTTCATGTTAGAGGTGTCACTGAAACAAATACAAAGCAGGCTTTTTAATGTATCAATAAAACCACTGCATTAGTGCAGCCAACTTGACTTGGGGCAGCTGCAAGAGCTCCCATAGTGGATTATGTTTGTCTACTGCTGAAAATACTTTCATATCTGTATTGTAATGATGTGTGACCTTTGCATGAATCCTCTTTTATTTTTTCTAGCCCATCCGCTGAAAAAAATATTTATTTGGCTGCATCACTTGTTGAGCAGTTTCCCTGTCTTTGTAAGATGAATTCTATGGATTCAATTTAAAACCTTAAATTGAACCGTCTGGCACAAGATGAAGAATAATTAACTCTGCCAGCAGCAATTTCCCACCATTCCTGATCCAGACTACATCCGAGTTCTATCTCCCATTGATATTTAAGCTGAGAGGTAGAAGGCAAAATATAAGGAAGAAGAGTGGCCACTGCGTGCAACCGCACCTCCATCTTGGATCAAATCTCAGTTGCCTCCACGTCTGAGACCATCAATCTGCTCATCTTATCACATGGTTTGTTGAGTGCATTACCACAGAGACATTGCACATGTGGAGGCTTCACGCTATTCTTTGAAGCATCCACGCACAACTCACCACACGCATCACCGACAGCGAGCCACATTATAGAGACCACGAGGAGGTTAACCCATGTGAATCTACCCTCCCTAGCAACCGGGCCAATTTGGTTGATTAGGATACCTGGCTGGAGTCACTCAGCACACCCTGCATTCAAACTTACGACTCCAGGTGTGATAGTCAGCATCTTTACTGGCAGAGCTTCCCAGGCCCCCTTATTTCATTTTTTAACCCCAACAGTTAAAGCAGGTTTACTCCACCATGCATTTTAAACTCATTTAGACTTCTAAACCTTTAATTTCAGGCCATTTTAAGCTCAAGCTTGGTACAGTGGTAACCCCCAAAACTCCAACATTACAGAAACTCTTCTAAATCTCAACATAACAGAACATGAAATACTTACAAATCTCCCCTGTTATTCATCTTGCACCAAAACACTTAACATTGTAACATTCATTTTAAAATTTAGCGTGAAGCCTCCACACGCACTATGTCTCCACAGTAACATGCTCAAAAAGCCATGTGATAAGATGCACAGATTGACGGTCTCAGACGTCCTCTGCCACCCGTATTGAGGCACGTCACTACGCCACCACAAGGACTTAGATCACATTGGGAATTGAGCATTCAGAAAAAGGGGAGAAAAAAATAAAATAACTCAAACTATTGTGTACAAAATTGAGGCTATGGGAAATATCCACAATGCCTTGCGCTTGAATTATTTATGTTTCCATGATCAAAGGAAACACATGGGGGTATTTAATTAGTTGTTATTAAGAATTAATCGAGTTTTTATCTCTTTTGTAGTATTATTATTTGTTGTTGTCGCAAATAGTTGTTTCATGTAATGTCAACATTTGAGGGATCTATGTCCCCTTTGTTCAAGTTGGAACCAATTAACACTATCTCAGTTCTCCGAAGTACAGGTGTCTATGCATTTCTGTGGAAAAATATGTTTATTTTTTGATTCACCATGAATTAGTAATAATCTTTATTTGAGCTGTGATATTGATCTAAATTTTAGTCAATTCAATTAAAATTATTAAGTTAAAACAATATTTAAATAGCAAATCTGAGTTGCCTTCTTATCATCTCATCATCATCATCACCTTAACTGAAATAGTTCAGTTCATTCTATATGATCACCAAGTGAACTTAATCACACAAGTTTTGGAGACGCCATTACTCAATTCAACTGAGGGAACAAGTTCAAATCAAATTGCGTGAAGTCAAAATATTAGGGTTTGCAGAGTAGAAAATGCTAACCCTGTAATGTTTTTCCAAACATTATTACATACCTTGGGTCTTTAGCAAGACTGTCAAGCTATTTGACTATGGGTTAACAATAACATATTACTTCCAACACTGAACAACCAAATGTTTTTTTGGTTTCTCTCTACCTTCCTGTCTCACCATATCTAAAAAATGCCACATTTACCAAATGTGCCCAGTTTTGTGTTCTAACGCTGTTTTGAGCAATGTTTGACAAGTCTGATACCTGTATCGTTTGTCATCCACAGAAATGAAGTCCATTAGAAGAACATTCTGCTGCAGGGTCCATGCCTGAGATGTGCACTTGAAATGTAGGAAACATACTTCTATAGGAAAACAAGCAACAAGACAGCATACATATGCATAATCATGTTGAAGTGACGACATCATACACTAATTAATGCTGCTTGCTAAGGCAAACATAACTATTATCATTGTTCATACTTAAGAGTTAATGATTTGATAAGAAAAGAACATAACCCTTGTCACGTTTCCACTATCGGGCCAAATGAGGACATGCTAGTGCGTGCCAGTGCCAGTTGCGTTCCCACTGTTGCATCCAGGGCATTATCGTGCCTCCTCTGGGCTTTTTGGCCCACCGATTACTCTTGTGCCAAACAAGGCCAACTGGGGATTGAGGCAGGTTCAGTGTCAAAGGCTAAGTTTCGCCGAATTTGCCAGGTTATGTATCCAGTGCACAACGGTACAGGTTTGTAAAAACTTATATAAAAAATATGGGCGCAGTTCAAATCCGTTAAAGTGCACAATGGACAAAGCGTTGCCCAAAGAAATTACTTTCCATGGTTCTGTGAACTTCATAGACAGTGTGATGGGACATCATCCCGCTGTTATTGGAGAGACCACTCGGGACATCATGGCAGTTACAGTCTGTGAGTTGTCAATGCTAACTTATCTTGCTAGCTAGCTTTTGTTTACAAATTATATTCCATTGATATTCTAGAAATCTAGATAAAATGATACCTCAGCTTTAGCTTCCCTCTTGCTTTTGAAATGGGTGGGGTGATATTGGCATCACAGCAGCATATTAAGGGTGAGTTTTAGGGCAACGCTGTGGGGTTATTGGCCTGATTGGCCCGAATGTAGATCGATTTGGTCTTGCAGCTCGAGGTTGGAGGCTACTGGCCCTGGATGGCCAGTAAATAGCCTTGGTTCGCACTGGTCTGAAACTACTACACATAACTCATCCAAAACTGTTTAAAAGATACCTAAAATCATGCTGCTTGTTGAAAAGAGATGTGCTATTTTTTTTCTTATTTTTTTCACATGGCGGACGATATAACCATGAACAAAACCACATGAACTTACACTGAAGGAGGGACCCGAGCCATATCTAGAGACCAGAATATCAAAGAGACCTGAGGATGTAGACTCTTATGACTTGGGCAAGTAAATAACCACCTTGCAACTTGATCGCAATGGCCAAACAACTAACATGGTTTTACGTGAGCAATAAGCGCTCATATTTTTCTCAGAAAATGTTAAAATCAGAGTTTACAGTACATTCAGTAAGCATTGAGACCCCTTATTTTTCTACATTTGTATTTGTTACAGCCTTATGCTAAAATACTTGAAATTATATATATATATATATATATTTCTTTTTTCTTTTTTTTTCACGTCAATCTTCACTCCATACCTCATAATGATGTTATGATTCTGCCTCTGTCATCTGTTTCCACCTTGACTACACTTTGCATAATTCCCTGCTCTGATCACCTCCAGCTGTTCCCCATTGTTTTCAACTGTCTTTTATTACCTAAATTATCCCTTGTGTATATATTGCCCTATTATCTGTTCCCCTTTGTCGGTTGTTAATGTTTCTCCCCAGTTCATGACCAGTTTTAGTTTGTTTTGCTTCCTGGTTTCCTGTCTTGCCCTGTTTCTATGTTCATCCTGTTTTGTATTTTAGTTTTATTCTTATTAAAATAGGTGTGCCTAGATTCTGCACTCATGACCTCCTTCATTGCAATAAATAACAAAGCCAAAACCAGATCTTTGATAACTTTTGCAAATATATTTGACTGGAGTTCACCTGTGGCAAATTCAACTGATTGAACATGATTTGGAAAGGCACACACCTGTCTATATAATATAAGAGCAAAAACCAAGCCATGAGGTCAAAGAAACTGCCTTGTCTCGAGAGTTCAGAGGGGGCACGTATTGAAGATGGATCGGTTAATAACTTCCATGCACTGCTAAGAACATTTATGGTGTGTTTCTGCAATGTTGAGTCTTGAGCACTGTTGAGACTTGCTTGTGATGTCCAGTAGAAAAGAAATATAACAAGTGAGAATTTTTAATATCTCAATTGCTTCTCCAAGACAGCAATGAGATTAAATGGAGAGTAAAAGTTTCATGCTTTTCAGACTTCTTTAAGTTTCATGTTTTAAATCCGGAAATACAGATGAAAATCTGAATATCTAGTTATAAATCAGAATGTATAGTTGTAAATCTGAGAAATGTATACTTAGATTTATAAATAAATATTCGTGATTTACATTTATGTATTCAGATTTACAATGATATATAATATTCAGATCTATAAATATATATTCAAATTCAATACTATATATGCATGATTTATTTTACTACATATTCAGATTTGAATTATGTATTTCGATTTTATAACTGTATCCTTTGGCGTTATAAATACATATACAAATGTACAACTAATTTACAATCCGATTTACAACTAATTATTCAGGTTTACAAATATGCCCATTTTCTTGTTTACAAAATTGTCCTCATGTCTACAATTCAAGACATCTATCCATCTTCAACCGCTTATCCGAAGTCGGGTCGCGGGGGCAGCCGCTCCAGCAGAGGGCCCCAAACTTCCCTATCCCGAGCCACATTAACCAGCTCTGACTGGGGGACCCCGAGGCGTTCCCAGGCCAGTGTGGTGATGTAATCTCTCCACCTAATCCTGGGTCTTCCCCGAGACCTCCTCCCAGCTGGACGTGCCTGAAACACCTCCCTAGGGAGGCGGCCAGGGGGCATCCTTACCAGATACCCAAACCACCTCAACTGACTCCTTTCGACGCAAAGGAGTAGCGGCTCTACTCCGAGCTCCTCACGGATGATTGAGCTCCTCACCCTATCTCTAAGGGAGAAGCCCGCCACCCTTCTGAGGAAGCCCATTTCGGCCGCTTGTACTCGCGACCTAGTTCTTTCGGTCATGACCCAGCCTTCATGACCATAGGTGAGGGTAGGAACAAAAATTGACCGGTAGATCGAGAGCTTTGCCTTTCGGCTCAGCTCTCTTTTCGTGACAACGGTGCGATAGAGCGAGTGCAATACCGCCCCCGCTGCCCCGATTCTCCGGCCAACCTCCCGCTCCATTGTCCCCTCACTCGTGAACAAGACCCCGAGGTACTTGAACTCCTTCACTTGGGGCAATACCTCCTTCCCAATTCTAGACATGTAGTAGATAAAAGTTTTAGGTCAATTAATAAAGACATGTCAATCTAATGAATCTGCCATCTTGTCAATTCTTCTCTGTCTTAAGCTGTTACAGAAAAGCATCACATCGTTTTGGTCCATTATTTAGTGTTATCATAGTAGCCCCAGCTAGTGTTTTTTCAAGGCACAAATGACCTGATATTATTTCTTTATTTTCATCATCCATAATAAAGGCTGAAGTCCTTTTTAATTTCACCAACAACTTTATTGGTTCAATAGTGTAATTATACCATATACTTGGATTATATTGCAAAACATGTCAATAAGATGTAAATGATTGTGTTTTTCATTGATATTTTCAGCTAAATATTATGGTTCGGTGTTGACTTGGTCTTTAAGGGCATTAATGTTGGCACCTCATCAATCTTGCCCATTACTAATAAATAACATACCAGGATGGACTGACTTCTGGTGACACGTTTTTGTAATCAACTCATGAATCAGGTGTGAAATGTATAAAAGTGTGTTTTATTTATATTTCATGCTACTTGATTTTTTAGGTTGTTTTTCTTTTAGAATGAATCATGAAAACTTTTAATTCAGCATAATTGCTAAATCCTTATTGCGTAGTTGCGACATTTTGGATAAAATATGCTTTTTTGTTGTCATATATTGTAATAAAAATGATTTTGAGAACTAATTTGCGTGTTGTAATTTCAACAAAACACTTAAAATGAGAATGATTGAGACATTGAAAAGAAAGAATCTGAAAGTTTTAATAATATACTTGAAATCACAATATGCAAATGAATTTCTGTCATGTTCTCCTTCAATAAAGTAACCCTCAAAAACACAAGCACATTGAAGAAATAGTATGAAAGTTCTTTTTATTGAACATTGAAAATGAGCTTTTAACTAAAAGCAGCATCACAAATGTTAAGGGTTTCGCTAGGCATTTTGAATGTTAAACCAAAGAGATTTTCAGGTTTCAGATATTCTGTGTTTTTTTGCCAGTCCTTTAGTTGTGGGAATTTGTGGAAAGTGCAAGTGAGTTTGATATGAGCATGTGTTAGTTATGCTCTGACAAAAGCCTTGCGGTCAACAGGCCGAGGTGGAGAGGAAGAAGAGACGGGAAGTGTAAAAAAGGCTTGCTTTACTCCTTGCTAGCGGCCTTCTGGATAGCTGCAAAGATGGCCTCGATGTGGGGCTTCACCTCCTCACGCAGGTTGTTCATCTTTTTCCTCAGTTCTCCAGACCTCACGCTCTCACGGAACTCCTGGATGCCCTTCTCCATCTGTTCCTTGTATTCCTGGATGTAGGGATCCAACACAGTCTTCAGCTCCTGGAGATGCTCCGTCAGCTTGTCGCGCAAAAGCTCCATGATGGGCATCAGCTTAGACTTGGTCTCCTCCCAGTTGGTCTCGATTTTCCCCTTCATGGTTTTCATCACGGGCTCCAACTTGGTCTTCAGCTCTTCCATCTGCTCACGCTGTTTCGTCAGGTATTCATCGAGGAAAGGCTTGAGCTCATCGTGGTACTCCTGGAAGTGCTTCGCCAGCACCTGCCTGAGCTCCTCGCGCTTGGGCTCGAGCTGCTTGCGGAGGTCCTCGATGTCCTTCGTCAGCTTCTCGCGCATGGGGGCGGATGCTTCTAATACCTGAGTGGCGATTGGTTTGAGGGCTTCGAAGGTATGCTGAAAATAGCTGTGGATGTTGTCTATGGACTGGCCTAGGAACTCCCTACAAAGAAAGAGACAAAGTCTATTAAGGTTGTCTGTCAGTGGGTTAATTGTTTGTTAACACTTAACATGAACGTTCCCTTTGTTAAGGATTCGTAAAGGGGTTTATGAATTACTTATAATACATTTAGAAATGGATGATCAATTATTTATATTAAGTTATAGCTACATGTAAGCGTTTGAACTTAAATGTTATAAATGCTTATTATTTACACCTAATCATTCTTATATTAATCAAAAACATATAATACCCTAATTCATGAATTATTTCACAATGTAGCAAAAAACGAGATTAAAAAGTGGGATTATGTCATTTTGCTACAGTCCAGGTTGTGTTTATATTCATTACTGTAAATTCTTGTGTCACTTGTGTTGTCACTGTCCTTGTCATGTTGATGTCAAAAGAATTGTTTTGCCTAGTCCTAGTTACCTAAAGTCCTCTGCAAAATCTTTTTTTAATCTCAATCATAGCACATAATATATAATAAAGCCTACTGACCATTAAACCATACTGAACTTTATGTACAGGTTTCTAATATTGTCAATGTATTAATAAATGCTTCATAAATGTGTCAATTTTACATTAAGGTACATTTTCATAATTTACTACTGTCAAAAAAAAGCATTATTAAGCATTTATAACATGTGACATAAAATATCTCACAATTTGGGATATATTGCATGAAAGCCACCATGCATGTTGTTATAACCACATATAAATGATTTATAATGCATTTGTAAATTATTCATTAGTCATTAATAAACCCCTTTATAAATTCTTAACAATGAATGACAGTTGTTGAATGGGGGGGGCCTAGGGGGCATATCGCTGCCCCCTTCGGCATATTGTGGTGCAGTTTTGTGGCCCATTCTTCAGAATGCGATGGCTTATTTCAGCTGATTGCAAACCACCGGCCCTCCCGGTTCTCCCGATGGCCAGTCCGCCCCTGATTGGTCCCAAAGTGCATCGGCCCACCGCGAAAATGCCGATATGCCAGATTACCAATCCAGCCCTGAATGTAATGGTTGCTTTTCACAAATTAATCAATCCAAATGGACTTAATAAAGTTCTGCCCTACATTTTTCTTATTGAATATCATGTTGTTATCAAAAATATGTCCGATTACAGAAGTAAAATGGGTTTCAAATGCTGTTTCATGTTTACTTTTAAGATTAGTACCATTCTACTCGTGGTGATAACTGATCTGATGCTGTAGAGGAAAACCGTGTGGTGTTTCTTACTTGTAGTCTTTGAATTCTGTGTCATCGAGATGATTGAGGCTCTTGTGTGCGGCCTGCTTCAAATTATCTGCATAAACCTGCATTGCCGAATTCATGTGATCCAGTTGTGATGGAGCTTCATCCTGCAGGAAACGGGCCTGGCAAACTGGAGAATGAAAACATGAAATCTTGAGTTTTAAACAAGAGGCCAGCACAATAAAACTGATTTTTGTCTTGCAGAATGCAGAAAATGCATTGATTCATCAGTATTCATCTCTAATTTTCCCAAAACATATAAAAATGAAATAATATATAGATATATACTTTTGGTCCATACAACATTAATATACTTGAGAAGCAAAATTGTGAAAGATGTTACAACATTTTAAAGAATGAATCTTGAGTTAAGTTTGTTTGTCTTACCCTATTGGTAATACATTTTTTCATTTATGCTTAAAACAAAGAATTACAAAAATCGGCAAAGAAAATTTAATTAAAATTACAAATAAACTAAGGGTATTTTTGTCTGGTTTTCTAGTAAAACATTTGTTACGTTTCCTACAAGAAAAGATTATTTGTCAATGCGGTAAGAAGAAAAAACTTGATTATTTTTATTTTTCCACTAGCAAATAGTCTGTTCTTGTTTTAAGCATAAATCCCACCAAATTAGGTAAAATTCCCCTGAAAACAAGACTTAATATCTCATTAAATCCTGTTTTAAGCATTAACATCCTTTAAACTATTGCTTCTCAAGAACGTTTTTGTTTTAAGGATGTTTCGAAAACAAAACTGATTCAAATGTAATTGATTTATTGTTTTTTGCTGTGTAGAAAGGAAATTTTGCGTTTATATACCTGCCAGCAACACCATCAGTGCGAGAGCTACAAACCTCATCTTGGATCTGGATTTTGAAAAAAGAGAAAACTTGTCAACATTAGATATTGCTAATATCATTGAAGCAACTCACAACTAATGGATATGTTTAAGATTTGTAACAAAAGGGAGAGCACTGGGACTTCATCACAATTTAAAATACGATATTACTAAATCTTCATTATAATGATATTACTCTTCAGAACCGTAGCAGAGCAGACAACCAACTCAGACTGCTCTGGACTGGTTCACTGTACGGCATATGTCAGCTTATTAGACTAGACTAATTTATCCCAAATTAGACAGATTTACAAAGACTTCACAACCAGATTAGCTCTCAACCATTGAAATCCGATGGATTAACTTGAACACATCGGTAGTAGACCTGGATAACTGAATGGACTTCAGTCTAAAGCCTGATCTTACTTTCAGGCAGCTGAGAAGCATAACGTTTGAAGACGAACTATTAACACATCTCAACTGACTGCCAACAAAAAGTTTCTTAATTGCAACATCTACAAAGTACAATTCAATACCAACTGGTTCCTTTCTGACAAATCCCCAGCTGTTTCCACAGACAAACACTGACCTGAATTAGTTGCCACGGCTGGACTCTTACCTGTTGATGTAGCTGGTCAGGGAGAGACTGATGAATGGGGGAAGAAGGATCTCTTTTATATGGCTCAATGAACGGGGGCAGATATGTGGAGGTAAAGCTCATCCCTTCAAAGAAGGGTTTAAAGGTCACCTACTGAGAGGACGGGGGAGGCCACATCAATGCAGTCAGCACATGACCACCAGGACAAATGCAGACATGCACACACACACAGTAGTTTGCATATAGATTTAGTTATATAATCACATACAAGCGTATGGCGGTCTTGTTACACTGTAAAAGGTGAAAATGTGTTGAGGGATTTCTAACCGATAATGAGTTCAGGTGGATTACATCAGTCATATTAAATCATATTTATGGCTTGAATACAACAGAGGATACCACTTTTTTATTATTATTTTAGCACATTTTTAAGTTTCCTGACAAAATCTTTAACAGTTTAGGCCTTTACTAGTGTTACTGCTCTGTGCTGTGTTGTTGCACAATTGACAAACAAAACTTTGAGACTTTTCCGATCACTTTGTAAACTGTGAGTTCTTCTTACAGAATTATTATAAAGGGATTTTGAACATTTACTTTCTTTAAGTTGTGCTTTTTCTCATGCTGCTTGGCCATTCTCAGGAGACGGTGCCATTTGCCCCATTTGATACCGTTTCGTTGTTTCACAAAGCACAAAAATGAAAATAGGCCATGTCTACTCAACCCGAGGTCCCCTGCTCAAAATATGATTTTTTTATTTTTTTAAGTTTGCTTTTTCTGGTGAAAGAAATATGAAGATGTATGCCAAAATATTACATGCCATGGACGAACATTTACTGAGGGGGGGGGGTCAAAATAACCATTTTCACCTATGATTTTGGAGTAAAACCACAGATCAAAAACCTAAGAATGGTGGCAGCATCATTCTTTTATTTTTACACAGAAGTTGGTAGGTCTGTTAGTAAAATCAGTTGACTTTGGGGAATGGGGAAAAGCACTTTTTGTCTTTTTCAAAAGTTGGCATTCCTTTAGATTCTGGTTCAGAACAAACTTTTTGGATGGTATTTCCATTTATAAGGCCGTATATTGTACATTCCCAGAGGAATGGGGATCTCAATGTGGCTCCATGAGTAAACTGTTGAATTGTACACATTTTCAGTGGTCAAAAACAAATGTGGGTCTCTTTGTAGAAAGCTGACACTTATTGCATTTAAAGAGGAATGTCTGAAGAACAAATCATGTCAAGTTTCCAAACACATAGGACCCTGTTTGACAATGACCCTGCATGTAGAAAAACAGAAATGCCTCAAATGTAGAGATGTTTTACAACTTATGTTACCATTTATGTTCTAAATGTAAGTAATGTATCTTTTGAATTCCACAATTTTTTATTTTATGTTGTAACACAAAGAGACACATTGAACACACTGAGAGGTCTTTATTTGTGCCCGTGAGAATTATGAGTCAAATCTGTGGACAAAGAGTAGCTCAGTTGTGAAGCGGCACGGAATACTTACATCTGAGGTGAGATACAAATTTGGTTGTTGTGTTTTCAGGAAGGAAAGCAACACTGGTACCCTTTATTTTTTATTAATGGCATAGTTCACTCAAAAATGTCAATTCTGTCATCTTTTACTCACTCTCATTGTCATTTCAATCCCGTATGATGTCCCGATAAATGTTTGGCAGAACCTTTAATTGCATAATTTTTTTCATACAATTGAGGTGAAATGATATTGGTTTGATGTGATTTATAAATAATAATGAAGGTTATTAATAAGTAATAAATAAGTTAGATAGCATCTGCTATCAGCCCATCTGAGTAGGAGTTTAAGTAAACTAATCCGGCAAACACAGAGTGTAATTTGCTCAGCAGAAAATCAATGTTGGAGTTCATCTCATGTTTCTCTTGGGCTTTTCTTTGTAAAGAGCACAACTTATGTCAATATCCTCCCTGATAAGGCTGTGCCGGGGCATTCGGTCCAGGCTCTGCTTTGTAAGGAGGATGTCGTAATCGTTCCCAGAACACACTGTCTATATGACAAGATCACTGAATGCTGCCAACTGCTGTTTGAGAGCAAATGGGTTAAAGAGTCACTCGAGCTGTTGGATGTTTGTGGACTTTGAGGCTGTAGATGTGGCTGAGTGTACAATGAAGAGTGAAACCTCATCGAAACAATCTTTGTAAGATGAAGCGATTCAGATGTTCATATCCTAGAGCTTTATTGAGAATTGTGTGCATTACAGGAATGTTTGGGGTTCAATACAATTGAGCTCAATAGACAGCATTTGTTGCCACAATGTTAAATTGCTTTACTTGAGGCACTTACAATGGAAGTGAATTGGAACAATCCAAAAACAGGCAAATACTCACTGTTTGAAAAGTACAGCCACAAGATGTAAACAATATGTGTGTAAACATGATTTAAATGTAACTGAATTGTCACCATGGCAACAAAGCTGTAATATAGGATGACATTTTACACTGATATGGTTAGTAAACCATTTTATCACACTAAAATCATATAAACACGCATATTGTCTTGTGTCTATACTTTTGAAACAGTGAGTATTTTAATGTTTACAGATTTACCCTTTTCTACCAGAAAAAACGCCCATTCCTACCAGACAGCGATAAATACTTTATATATGTTGAGCGGAGTAAGGGGGGCGGGGCCGGGCTAGAATGTCGCACGCCCAGTCCCCAATCGGCCTGATGGGAAGCGCGAGGGATAAAGGCGGCCGGTGACGACAGTTCGAGAGAGAGAATTACGGGCAGGTCCGTCATGTGTGTGTGTGTGTTTATGTTTTTCAGTTTAATTAAATATAATTTATATTGACAAGCCGGTTCTCGCCTCCTCCTTGCCCATCTTAACCCCCTTACAATATACTAAATACTTTATTACATTAAATACTTTTTTATATATATATATAAATTGTTTTCACAACCCATGTGTAACAGAATATGTCTTTTTTAAAATAAGTAATCAACATGACTTGTAATAGTAATGTACATTATGCCTTAAACGCTGTTGATTGGGTTTAACCTGTAATATTCATTTAATGTTGCCCAGTAAACCCCTTTTTATCAATTGTTTCTAGAAACATTTAATCGTAGAAAACGAATCAACACTGCAAAAGTCAGCGTTTTTAACTGGACATTTAAACACCTTTAAAACAAGATCCATTTACTTGAGATAAAAATTGGGTAATATAATAAATCTTGTTTTGAGAGAACATATACCTTCCTGATTGTTTTAAGCATAAACATAATTACATTTCGTTTGAAAAACTTCCAGTGGTGTAAGAAAAAAGTACAGATTTCTTCAAGTAAATTTATATTGCTTCAAGGATTAGATATTTTATTTTTTAAAAGAAGACAAAAATAAAACATTTTTGCAGTCAAAATATTGGCTCAAAATGGCCTTTGGACATTAAGGAGCCAGTTTAATCCCATGTACACAGATATATTCAATCTTCAAAATGTACTAATGCACTGTGGGAAAATGAAACTGAGCTGTGTTTGATGTTTCCATCTTGATCTATTCCTGCAGGGTTGATATGGTCACACAACAGACAGAAGTGAAGGAATGTTTCTCATCTCCAGTGACTGTTTGCGGTGTGTCTGATAAGACTGAAGATGATCAATTACACAACAACAACTTTTGATTAAAAGCCCTGACAATGCTGTTTCAGAAAAAAGGCCTTCATGTTTCAGAAACAACAAAAATAAAGTACATTTGATCCTCTGTTTTATGTTTGCCTTTGTTTAATCGATCAAAACTATTGAGCTAAATGAGGACAGCATATGAGAGAAATTTCAGTGATAAAGAATGGCATATCAGTGACTGAAATATAATTATAAATAATTTACTGACGGTCCATAAGCCTAAACATCAAACATTTCTCAATCCTCCCTGAAATCCAAAGCGACTCATCAGTTTATGTGTTCCCTGGGATTTGAACCCATGACCTTGGTGTTTGTTATTTAAGTAACCAAGAAAAGTCTAGAAATCTTAAATCACTGGCTTGTGACGTACATCCTTGCGTCATTATGTCATGTCCGCACACACAGGAAACAAGTACTGGCTGTCTGGTGTTCCAGCTGGAGAAACAAACTACACTGTTCAACTCAGTTTAGTCACACTCACTTTGAGTGTAGTGTCAGAAAAGCACTATAAGTGTAAAATTCATTCATTCCAGATATGTGAATAAGAGTGTTGTTTATCTTCATCAAAGCAAGTAATAATTCCATTTCAAATGTTTAATTGTATAACATTATATCCACATTAAAATATCCCGTTATGACTCCGGCCCTAACCCTAACCTAACCCTCCGGCTCCAGTCACGATCATGTCCAGATAAGCTCAAATTGGGAGATTCATCCGCCAGAAGATCAGTTCCGAAACACAACTGACATAATGTATTCAAATTGCTTACAATTGTAAGTTTTAACCACAGATGTCACTAAAGATAACAAAGTTGTGTAGTGCAGAAATCGCTAGTAAATTTAACAGACCATATTTTCAAGTTAAGGCTACACACAAATCTTGGTGGCTGTAATTAGAACTTCTCATGTTGAGTTTCAATTCAATTTTACCCACATTTTTGTATATTTTACTTAAGCAATGTAGCACTGAAATTAAGCCACTTACTCATGTACACTCGGAAACGCTGTGCAGGTAAGCTTAATGCATGCTATGTAGTCAACATCACCTTGCTTTAATGGCAATAGAAACGGGATCCAGAGCTGCACACGCACATCATAACGCTTGACGATGACGGTAACAATAAACAGATAATTTTGAGAAGAAAATTAACTTCAAACTTCACAAAACAAGAAGTTACCTAACTTAACAACAAAATCAACAATACAAATTGACTGTCAACTTGCAAAGAGTGAAACTACGCAAGCTCATTCATCTTTCAAGCCCAGTGCATGCTGGGAAAACCATTTCATTGAGTAAAATGTACTTATTTTTTTTACCTATGAAATTAAATCAAATTAGCAAATAAATATGAGAAGGTTTTCTCCTTTAGGTTTCATACATGATGATGCAGTGTAAAGATTTTTAATTAAATACAAATGTTGAATTTACTTATTATTTCCAAGTTCACACTTAAGTGTTAAGTCAATGTAGATCATTTTTACATGCAAATGAGCTTTGCAGCAAACTTGAGGCAAACTTGAGCGAAGAGCTGCAAACTTCTGCCAAATATTTGCGGTAAATCAAAAGCTCATTTACATGTGAAAATGACATGCGGCTAGTTTAGATTTGTTGTAAGGGACAATCATTTCCACCAATATAATCTGGCCAAATAAGAAAGTGTTTTTATTTCCGAAAAGTGGTTTGGTTTGTGGAACTTAAAGGAAAAGTTTGCACCGGCTGTTGATGGGTATGACCTGGTGCTTCACCTACTTTGAAGACAAAAAAGTTTTACAGTTTATTTCTTCCTAACCCTAACCCAAAACTAACCCAACCCTAACCTAACCCTAACTAACCAAACACAACCCTAACTAACCTAACCCTAACTAACCAAACACAACCCTAACTAACCTAACCCTAACTAACCAAACACAACCCTAACTAACCTAACCCTAACTAACCAAACACAACCCTAACTAACCTAACCCTAACTAACCAAACACAACCCTAACTAACCTAACCCTAACTAACCAAACACAACCCTAACTAACCTAACCCTAACTAACAAAACACAACCCTAACTAACCTAACCCTAACTAACCAAACACAACCCTAACTAACCTAACCCTAACTAACCAAACACAACCCTAACTAACCTAACCCTAACTAACCAAACACAACCCTAACTAACCTAACCCTAACTAACAAAACACAACCCTAACTAACCTAACCCTAACTAACCAAACACAACCCTAACTAACCTAACCCTAACTAACAAAACACAACCCTAACTAACCTAACCCTAACTAACCAAACACAACCCTAACTAACCTAACCCTAACTAACCAAACACAACCCTAACTAACCTAACCCTAACTAACCAAACACAACCCTAACTAACCTAACCCTAACTAACCAAACACAACCCTAACTAACCTAACCCTAACTAACAAAACACAACCCTAACTAACCTAACCCTAACTAACCAAACACAACCCTAACTAACCTAACCCTAACTAACCAAACACAACCCTAACTAACCTAACCCTAACTAACCAAACACAACCCTAACTAACCTAACCCTAACTAACAAAACACAACCCTAACTAACCTAACCCTAACTAACCAAACACAACCCTAACTAACCTAACCCTAACTAACAAAACACAACCCTAACTAACCTAACCCTAACTAACAAAACACAACCCTAACCCTAACTAAACAAACCGCAAAATTTCCCCTTGTGTATTTTATGTTGAGTTCAATTCTGGTGGATTTTGACAGGCAAATTCGACATGTTGACCAGTATGAAGTTTGGTTGCTTGGATATGGCAGTGACCTCTGTGTGGGCGGTGCTTCATACACAGCTACACTGAGTATTCAAAATGGACAAGGATATAATTTGAGTGGCGAGTTTCTTTTTAAGATCTCTTTCACAGGCTGCATTCCACTTAAAATTATTATGCCCTTCCTTCGCTAACTTCCCTCCGTCTTATGGACTTGCTTACTTTGCTTACGTTGTGCGAGTGTCCACCACTGGCGGAACTGTGCAATGGGTTCAACTTGAACACCCTAAGCCCTTGATCACTTGGAGTACGTTGAGGCCTGATGTCAAATTGTGGAATTATTTCGTGATTTTTGGACAAGAGAAGACAGCATTTCAGACATTGATGCAATCACAGATTCAGATAAATTTAAGTTGTAATTTCAGAGGCTAATGTATAAATCTTAATTGACTTTAGAGTTGTGTGGGATGGGGTAGTTTAAGTACGATCTGGGCTGTGAAGTCACAGTTGAGTTGCATTGTGGGATATGGAGCTGCCTGAAGCATATAACTGAATTGGCTTGCTCCCTCAGTCAAAATCGAGGGGTTGAGGTTCTGTCAGCAGAAACTTCCCTCGCCCACTTAACTACAGTAAGTGGAACAGACTTCCGAAATGGAAGTTGGGATTCCCCCGAGGGCAAGTGCTTATGGAAGTTAGGGAATGTATGTTTAAAGTGAAGTGTAATGCAGCCACAGAGTAAAAAGTGCAGCATTTAAAAGAGGTAGCTTTACAATTATATTTTCGCTGGTTTCACACATGCGAAACATCCTCTCATGCCTTTTACGCCCACTGAATTTCATCGTGCAAAGGTACGTGTGACCATACCTACATTTTAAACTACATTTAACTTGACACATCATCCTAAAAATGGGGCATGCATGGCAAGAGATGCTAAGAACCAGTGAGACGCACCAAACAGAATGCCAGAATGTGTTCTGTGAGAATAGGGTTGCCCCTTTTGAAGTGGTAAAATATGGGACACTCTCTCTAAAGTGGGGGCTATGGGGAGATGCTGGCTGGCATTTTCACACAGTCCCTTACCACACCCTCCACAGTTTTAGCATGTTTTAACACAAATCTCAAGCTGAAATTAACGATCTTGAACGATTTCGCTGTGATGCCATCATACCAGCTTAATTACGTGTCCTGTATTGATTTGATACGGGACGCATCATTTCATCTTTAAAAATGGGACGATTTCTTGTAAATAATTTGATTACAATTTTGAATCGATTGACAGCCCTAGCTACTATGCATCGCCTTACATGTCATGCATTATGTCAAAGTGTTAAGATGTCATAAGATGAAATGGGGTGAAAAGTAAGTGTTTATGAACTGATAATCTGCCGTTTTACTCGTGATTTGTGTTAAAGTGAAGAGAAGTCATCGCTGTTGTAGCACCTCTAGTGTTCATTTCACCAAGAAACTGCCACAACCAAGTAAAAATTATTTTGGTGAAAAGTATAGTAACGTGATTATGTGAGGCCAGATTGCATGATTGTAAATGCTAGTGCACTTTATATTTGGACCATTTGACTGAAACGGTCATAATTGTAGACTTTTATTGTAATTCTATTCAAATGGACTTTTAAGCTCATATAGAGATTACGCAAAGTACAAATTGGATGAAATAGGGTCAAATCGCAGTAATTATAAAAGCTGATCTTTTACCTCGTTCACCCCTGAACTAAATGACTCTGAAAATAACTGTTATATTACATAGTTCTGTGCTCATTACAAAACAGAGACATTTAGGGAAAAGGTCACTTTAAAAACTTGAAGCAGTTCTGTTGTGTGAGAGAAGAGTCTAAGGGTTTGGTAAAGGTTTGGTTAAGGCTGAGGTTTGATTAACAGCAGACACCCCACACAATTGGATGTATTTAATCATTAAAATAAATAAAATATAAACTAAAGAAAAAACAGGTTGTCGTCCACAAGGACACTGTTGAAATGCATGAATTGATTGGGTCTGGATGTTCAAAGCTCAGGGAGGTTACATTTGCTCTCTCAAACAGAAACCCACATACACTGATAAAGCAGGTTTGGCCTCGTGTCCGACTCAAAGTTCTTCAACTATAATAAATAAACCAATTTAACCGCAGACTCTGTAAACATTTACTTGATAAAACGTTTAGCTTTGGTACATTTGTTATTTCATTGCAATAATTACATATGAAGTGTTTTTCTTTCGTAATTGTGAATGTTGACATAGTTTGAATCATTTTTATTCTTTATGAAAGTTATATATGTACATTTTATTTGATTCTTGACTTGATTCTAGTGTTCAGTGACTTCATTCAGACAGGAGGACTGGTGCAGTTTTACTGCCCCCCTGTGCACACAAGAGAGACATGTGATGTGATGTCACACGGGGTAGTTTTTACAAGGTCTGTGTCTGATTAACTGTAAGGATTCGAGTCAAATGTCCCATTACACAAAGGTGAGTCTTCTCTAGCATTGGTTTTGTACATCGTGTAAGAGTCATTTTTGTGAATTCTTCTATACTATGCTATACCTGTTGATTAAACAAGTCAACACAATACAACTGGCATGCATTCAGACATGATTAAACAATATAATGAAGGAAGGTTTTAACCGAACATTTCAACTATGTTCTCAGGGTATATTTCGGGGCAGGTTGACATATGTGTTTTAAATCTCCTGGGACCCGAGCGTGACTGCTGTGTGCATTTTCCATTCCTCTTTTTGATTTGTAGATAGTAGCCCCTAAGAAACATGCAAAACAATAATAATAATAATAATAATAATAATAATAATAATAATGTTTTTGGACCAAACAGTTTTCCTAAAAATGTATATCCACATATGTGGACAGTGGGACTAAGTTGTGAAATTTTAAGGGCGTAGCCAGGAAATTACTTTTGGGTGTGCCTCAATGAAAATGGATGGGGTAAGACAAATGTTTCTTTTCAGGGGGCCTGAGTAGCTCAGTGGTAAAGATGCCGGCTACCACCCCTGGAGTTTGCTAGTTCTCTAGTTTGCTAGTTCTCTGAGGCGAGTTTGTTAGTTCTCTAGTTTGAATCCAGGGTGTGCTGAGTGACTCCAGCCGATTTGGTTGTTTAGGAGACCCGGCTGGAGTCACTCAGCACACCCTGGATTCAAACTAGAGAACTAGCGAACTCCAGGGGTGGTAGCCAGCGTCTATACCAATCGGCTGTTAGGGAGGGTAGAGTCACATGGGGTAACCTCCTCGAGGTTGCTATAATGTGGTTCATTCTCAGTAGGGCGCGTGGTGAGTTGCGCATGGATGCCACTGAGAATAGCGTGAAGCCAAACGCACTATGTCTCCATGACAATGCGCTCAACAAGCCACGTGATAAAATGCGCAGATTGACGTCTCACCACCCGGATTGAGACGAGTCACTACGCCACCAGGACTTAGAGCGTATTGGTAATTGGCCATTCCAAATTGGGAGAAAAAAGGGACCCCCCCCCCCCATAAACAAAACCAAAAAAAATATACGTTTGAAATCAAATAGTAATCTCTAATATTCAGGGTGGGCCTGGGTCTAACTTGGGTGGGCCTTGGCTATGCCACTGATACCAAGCTATAGACATTCAGATTTATTTTTTATCAAATTGTTTATGTTTCCAGGAGTGTTGATTATTTGTGTTCATTCAAACGTTACAGACAATACACAAAAAAATATATATAAATAAAATGATCCATTATAAATGGTGAATCTATGTACTGATGATCACTGAGTGATCCAAACATCATCTGCAGCCTGAAACTGAACATTTGATCAGATTTTAGGAGTGAACGCACTTAACTGCATAGAGAGCTATAGGATGCACCCTTGCTCCCTATTTAGTGCATGACTTAACCTCCAGTGTGCTGTCTGTCTGCACTGGTCTCAGAACAGTTTGAAATCTTATTTTCATCCTAGCTCCATTTAACGCCTCTGAAAGACACATTTATCAGTTTTTGGATGCATCTATTGACTCAATGTGATGATGTAGAGTGAATATTGGATATTTTATATGAGCAAACGGTCCACACACATGGTCATTGTGTTTAACAGCGTGTTGTTTCACTATACATCACTCACATTTTTAAAAATGGTATATTGGATGAAACTAGAGACTCAAACAGGTTTCAATGTAAAAACGTAATTCGGTTTCTTAACAAATGTAGATTTGTTGGTGTTTCTCCCAAACACAAACTCCGCTGAGATCATTGGCGTGTTGTTTTATCACATGACTCGATTCATGAGAGTTTAGCCCTAATTTCAGTTGGTTTAAATGAAATGATGTATAGCCTATAACTAATCCAAAAAACTAATGTCCACGCATGTGGATGTGGTGTCTCAGGAGGTTAAAAATGCACAACTATGTACTTCTTGTAATATTTGTTTACCAAATCTACTGTTTGATATTTTTGCATGTTTCATGAATTGTTTTGTGTTCTTTGAACTTAGCTGGATAGCATAAAATAGACTGTGGCAGTTAACCTCATATAGTCTGACAACCTACTATTAACTTTATTTTTCTGGTCAATAACGGTGTGCCTTTTTAGCATTTGTATTATATTATAATATAACAATATTTGCACTTTTTAATGTTTAATTGACTTTATTACCAAGTTTAAAAGTGATAGATAACTTCACATATTCAGTTCATCCTTTAAACAATATTTTTAATGCATTTATGGAAGCCATTGGAAAAACGTCCTCAGTCCAATACAAAATCAAAGAGAGCAGTGAAGTTTGTACAAAGAGAAGCAATTCAATTATTAGAATAACAGAATCAGTCATAACGAAAATTGAGCTGCTCATTCTAGACCAAAATAAACAGAAAATATAAAAAGAAAAATAAGATGAAAATATTTAAAAAAGCAACAAGTCGAGTGTTTCGATGTCTTTAACGGTGTACCTGAAACAAACTGTACTATACTTCTATTAGATTTCTACAACAGTTTGAAAAGGCCATGAATAGAAATATTATCCAGGACTTAAGACATCATAACCCAACAATCAATCAATTTAACATTTGTTAAATATCCTTTTATGTCAAAAATGAAAGAAAGTGTAACAATAGAAAATAAGCATCTATAGTAAAAGTGTTCATCATTGAGCTCTTTTACCGAAAACAGCGATCGCAACGACTTAAATAACACATCTTTTCACCAACATTACCAAAGAAAATAGATGAAAATACCAAAGAAAATCTATCCCAGTAGACGTACTCCATGTCTATAAGTGTAGAACTTTACTATGAACATCCCAGTCACAATAACAGAACATCTGTATATTCATATCACAAATGTCCTTCTTTCATTCTCTTCATTAAACATGCACTTGTGGAATCAGTTCAACTTCAAGGCCTGAAACAGCTTTTCTCCAAAAATATCACTTTATATTTCCAATAAGAAAATAAAGGAATTGTGCCATTAGATGCAACTTTGCGGTGTTGAATAAACAAAACCAAAATACATCAGATGCAGTTAACGAACATTGTACAAATAAACGTATACATTGGAGAATTTTTTTACTATTTCCCTGCGTCTATCCTATGATATTGAGCCATTATAAAACAATCTTGGAAGTACAAACACATAATGGACAACAAGCAAAGTGGTTAAAAGGCTTCTGTCTTTACCGGCCCCTGAACCAGAACATCCTTCACAGAATAAAAGCCTTTATTCTATCATTCATTTAGGATATATAACTATTCTGTATAAGAATGCTCTCATACGGAAGCCCTGAAACGCACTGTGGAAAAAAAACAATTCACTAGGTGTCTTAGTGCCTTCCTGAGTCATACAAATATTTATTTTCTCTTTCTCAAAAAAAAAAAAAAAAAAAAAAACGAAAAGAAAAGAAAAGAAAATCAACAACAAAAAAATTATAATATTTTTTTCTCTCTCAAATGTTTTTTTAATTAACTAAAACATCTTTTTAAAAAAAATTACAAATAAAATTCTCTCTCAAAAAAAAAATAATTAAAAAATGAATGAATAAATACAATTCTCTCTCTCTCTCTAAAAAAAAAAAAAAAGTTTATCTAAGAATTTTTTTTCTCCTCAAAAGGTAACAAATGACAATTTTATTTTTTTTGCTTGCTAGCTAACAATTAGCATGCGGTGGAACCCACTTCACCACAGAATACTAAGAATACTTATGGAACCCGTTAATGTGTCCAGATCATTTTTCACCCACAAAATTCCCATTACTGTAATATGTACAAAAAATAAAATCACAATCTTATTACTTTAATGCAAAAAAAGGAAAGATATTGTGATATATTATTTAAATTCAGCAAGGAATAAGTTGTTGTACAGCCTTGAACTTATGCAGATATTTATAATGAAAATCTATAAAAAAACAGAATGATAAATGTTACAGTAATCATTACAGGAACTTATTTTCCCTCACAACAAGCTTTATGTTTCCTTGCAGAAAGTTAAACTATGGTATTTGTAGTAAAACATAACAATAATAAAGGACTAGAAATCATGATTTTGTGGTTATGGATACTAGAGTATCATGACATTATAAATGTCTGCATAAATTAAAGGCAGGACAGAAAACAAGTTATAAATATTCTTGTTTTTTTAAATACAGTTATTCCCAAACTATAATATCAATTTTTTTTTTAATTCTCATTCATGTTTGGGAATAAAAAAAGAAATTAAAAAAAAGTGATAAATTGTTCAGAAAATAATGTCACATGGCAAAAAATCTTAATGGTCGTGAAATTCAACGATATTTTCTTTAGATTTTCTGGGAGATTTGTGATCCGCCATGTTCTCATGAAATTCACCAGTGTAGATTATTTACTATCGGTTTCTGGAATGGTCAAATCGTGGCTTGTTTTTGTTGATCGCACAAATACAGCGTCTTCGCAGACACCGTCGTCGTGTGCAATGCGGTCCAGTTCTGCTGGCTTCGGAATGCCGAAATCTTTAAACAGACATCACTGCAAAGCTGCTGGAGGGGGAGGGGTGACTCTGGTGGGTGTGGTCAGGGGCGGTGCTTAAGATCACAATGACACATAGTTAATATGCCTCTTTCTGCGTTTGCATCTGTTCTTGAATCTTCTGCAGCATCTCCTGCATCCGTCGCAACTGCAAGACAAGAACAACCAAACAAAGGGGAAACTGATAAATCGATACTAACCGGTCAATGAGTCCCGTGATCGAGGGAAAACTAGATAATTATTGATATATCACTGTTGTGAGGTCAGCTTTTGGGAAGTTAAAGGGAGTATTGGGGTGAATCTAACGAAACCTGTCAAGAACAAGTCCATGTCGCATTTCACCCCAAAATCAAAGAAAGAAATAAGCATTTACATTTTCGCATAAAGTGGTTTCCACATGTCAATGCTGCCAGATAGATTAAAGTGTGTTGAGTGAAGTGTCAGTGTAGCCCTTGGCTCAAATAATAATTAAAAAAAATCCTTCTAGAGACCCTCATGACAAAAAGTTATGAAAAGAACTTTGATTCGTCAAATCGTTCAGAAGATATAGCTTGCTAAGTAAATTTGGCAAATGTCAAAAATGAATTGGCTAATATCTTCTTTAGATAAAAATTATTTTCACAACTTTTATTTCACAAGGGTCCAGGGGTGTAGACTGCAGGGTGGGATGTTTATACTGTGATAAATGGAAACATGGGTCCTGTTCGATTTGAACTGGCATTAGCCGGCAGTCAGTCAGTCACTAGTGCACCTCTTGAAGTCAGGGGAGCGAGACATACCACACAGCTATCATGTACTACCTGGCTCCCTTTACACTCACCCCCTTAAACTTCACACCAGTCCTGCTCAACCCGCTCAGAGCAGGATTCGAACCGGCTTCAGCCGGCGTGAGAGTTGGCCATGCTAACGAGAAGGCTAAAGGCTACAGCTACTAGCGTCAGTCACTAGTGTGCCTTTTGAGGCCAGGGGAGTGAGGTTTACACATACTGCACAGCTATGAATGAATGAACGTTACATTTATATAGCGCTTTTCTGACACTACACTCAAAGTGCTTTACACGGTGAACAGGGGAATATCTCCTCAACCACCACCAGTGTGCAGCATCCACCTGAGTGATGCGACGGCAGCCATAATGCACCAGTACTCTCACCACACACCAGCTATTGGTGGAGAGGAGAGAGTAGAGTGATACAGCCAATTAATGAATGGGGATTATTAGGAAGTCATGATTGATAAGAGGCTATGGGGGAATTTGGCCAGGACACCGGGGTTAAACCCCTACTCTTTACAAGAAGTGCCCTGGGATTTAGTGACCAATGACTGTCAGGACCACGGTTTAACATCTCATCTGAAGGACAGTGCCTTTTTACAGTATAGTGTCTCCATTGTGTGTTTGTTCATGTTCGAAGGGCATGGAGAATGCCGTACCTCCTCGTCTTTCTCGCGGATCAGCTTCTCCGTCTCGTTGTCCGTGGCACTGGTCACCATTGGGAAGTCTGTGATGCTCTCCCGGGTCAGTTTGCTGCTCAGAGAGACAAGCACACACACATTCGGTAAGTTTTCTTAATATCTTAAAATATACAGTGCATGTGAAATGTGAATAAATAATATACACATTTTAATATACACAGTGTCCCAAAAAGGCATGGTCCATGAATAGGGTACACATTGGCATTTCAATAAGTTTTATAGCGACAAATTCTTTCTCCAAAGAACATTTGGGGGATTTAAGATGTCAAATTGCATTGTTTAAATTACATTACTTTATATGGTAAAATTATGTGTGAAAAGTACACCTCAATCCAACACCCAAGTAAATAATCTCATTCCATTTTCGCCATTTTTACACCAATCGTAGTGTTGATTGGATTTGCTAAACTTAACCATTCAACCATTTTACCAAGGTAACTATGAATTTTAATTGAAGTTTAAAAATATTTACAAAATAAATGTTACTTTATTATGTAAAATTTGTCATATATGGCACATTCCCTAGCGTCCAGAGGAGGGCGCTAGGTTTATTGTGTGGTGTTGTTTCATTTTAAAGTCCTGCACTTTTTTCCAGTTTCCCTTGTTGATTTGTTCCAGGTACGTCTTGTTACTAAACTTGTTAACATTGTTAGTCTTTGTGTATATATACTGTATTCCCACATGTTCTCTGTGTCTTTGTCAGTTCTTGTCCATTTAAGGCTGTCTTGGTTTTGTGTTCCAGTTGTGTTTCTTGGTGTCTTGTGTTTTTTCGAGGCCTTCAATAAAGGCTGCACCTAGATCCTCATCTTCATGTTTCCAGACTCTTAATTATTACAGAAAGACTGACTAAATAATGGATGTAGTAGTCATGAAACTCCTGTCTCTCCAGCAGGGAACTGACTCCATAGAGGAGAATTACGGAGCTATTTTGCACCTTAGCCCAAATGTGTTTGATTGGGGAGACATTTTTTCAGTCTTAACAAGCCAAACAAATTGTGTGTCAGGAGGAAAATGTGTACTCTACTTATTAGAGTATATTTATTATACTTTAAGGCTCAGCTTCTCCTTCCACACTTTCCCCACCGTAGGCAGCGAACACTAGGAAGAGGAGGGGGAGAAAGGCATTGGCCCCTGTTGTGATGGCAGAAATGCCTTCTCCACTCAAAACAGTCTTTACCCATGAGATTCCCAATAATGCAGCTCCGTCTGTGCTTTCTGCCGCTGCAGCTTTCCTAGTGGTTCCGGAGGTCCCTGCTATGGAGGCCCCTCCATTCCCTGCTTGTTAGTTTCTTTTTCTTTGCCAGAGTCCCCCATTGCCTTGCCCTTGCCTTAGTTTCCTGGCTTTTCATTGCCATTGCTTCCTCCAATTGTATCCCTCCTATTACTATTGCCCTTGACTGAGTCCCCCATTTCCTTGACTGAGCCTGATTCCCTGCCTTGGAATTGCCCTCACATAAGATCCCCTATGGTCTCCTGTTCATCTAGCGGATCCCCTGTGGTCTCCTGGTTGTCTGACAGATCCCCTGTGGTCTCCTGGTCATCCCCTGGATCCTCTTTGTCTCCTGGTCATCCCCTGGATCCACTTTGGTCTCCTGGTCATCCCCTGGATCCTCTTTGGTCTCCTGGTTGTCTCCCGGATCCCCTATGGTCTCCTGGTCATCCGCCGGACCCTTGTTGTCTCCTGGTTGTCTCCCGGATCCCCTATGGTCTCCTGGTCATCCGCCGGACCATTGTGGTCTCCTGGTTGTCTGTTGGCTCCACCTGAGTCCGCTGGTCTGCAGTGTTTAGCTTGTCTCCAGTATGTGTCCAGCTCCATGACCTTCACCCCAGTTTCCTGGTCCGCCATATCCATATTCATGGAAATGCAAAAAATGTATTTGGAATAATGGCACAAGCACACTTTTTAAACAAAAAATGTCACAAAAAGAAGTTTTTAAGGTTGGAAATGATAAAACAATACACATATTGTTCAGAATTATGACTGAAGGTATTGTGACACCTTGTGTATGTCAACCGTTAGTAGAACATGTTGATAGTGTAAGGCGGGTGCCAGTGAGTCTGGGCTACTCCTCGAGAAAACAAAAGGCTCTCATGAGAATTAACATCTGAACTCTCTCTCGCAGATGTAACAGCAACATCCGAGATGCAACATACTGTGCAGCTAACACCTCCCTTCTAAAGTATCTTCATCTTACTCCTCCTCCTCACTTAAAGCTCACTAAAAACCTATGCAATGTGAAGTGTGTACAAAAAGTAACTATAACATGTTTGGTATCATTTAAAGTCTCTCAGTGCGCCTGGTAAACTGGTCTCATCCTCCCAGCCATAATGAAAAGCAAAAAGAAGTTATAAAATATGAGAACTGTGGTGTGCCCCTTAAAGGTGTGCCCTCCCCAGATCCTCCATACCTCCTGTATGTAAATCTACAGGAACCCCCTCAACAGGGGACCAAAATCTAATTAGAATGACAGACACCACCATTTGGTTAGCATATTGAATTATCTGGGTATTTAAGGAAGGGCGACACATTGCTCATGGCTCTCTGTAATCAGACGATCCCAAACAGTTTACTGTTTGTAGTTTATTTCAGGTGATTGCAATTCGTATTTCTTATGTTTTGATAAAATGTCTAACTTTGACTTATCAATGTCTAATTGGAATTGATGAATTGATTATGTTACCTGGTCAATAAATTGTCAACATTTGATTTTATTCTGACTGACTCTGACATTGTGTTTCCCAAACAGATTGAATGATTCGTATTTTACCGCAAGTCTGCGTCAGATTAGTGACGACTAATATTTGGCATCGATTCAAGTGTACTTGGTTTGCAAAGACAAAAAGGGAATTTCCGTTTAGAACAGCAAACGCTGCTTGACCAATCTAAATCTGGGTGTCTTACCTCTGTTTTAATTTGATGTTTCTCCAGATAAGTGTACGTGGGAAACCACGCATGGCCAATCCAAAGCTATTATAAGAGAAGTTATGTTGGTCAACTTACATCTATAATAGTGGCCGTGACCTCTACTGAAGAAAACGTTAAGTTACATTCAAGTGTATGCAATTCCATGGGGCTATACTGAAGTATCTTTGATTGTGTATACGCGAATGTGACCGATCTCAGGTATATAGCAATTACCTCTGTTTGATGATCCAATACTGGCCGCTTGTGATCGTGAGACCCGCGGTGTAGAGAAAACACGCGAGGACCTCAAAGCGACATAGTTTCTTAATCTAAACGGGTAAAATATAATTAAAGAGTTAAAGGAATAATCAAACATTCGCTCACTTTTAATGATACTCAGATATCATTAAAAACCTTTTTCATTTATGGAGTCAGATGAAATAACGAGATAATACATAAGAGAAAATGTATTTCATTTAATATTGTTGTGTTGCGTACAAGAAAGACTGTAACGCGCAGAGACCTTCACCCGTATTATTGGAGACCGTCACTGGACCGATAAACGGGCTTACAAAGTGGTGACAGCCCTTCCGTGATCTCGCAACCAGACGAGCAACGTCTTTCCAGCG
The DNA here is from genome assembly GCF_025860055.1 of Xyrauchen texanus. Taxonomy (NCBI): domain Eukaryota; kingdom Metazoa; phylum Chordata; class Actinopteri; order Cypriniformes; family Catostomidae; genus Xyrauchen; species Xyrauchen texanus. The sequence goes on from NC_068311.1 coordinate 33,458,176, forward strand.
CGATATTCAACTTGATCCCTGCCCGGGACATGAGGTTTGATCTTCTCACCTATCTCCAGCTGCTGTGGTAAGTCAGTCTTATTTGCCTTTTAGAAGTGTTGAGGGAAGATTGTTTGCACCTCACATCTATTAAGACCGGGACCGAAAACTCCGGTGGGCATAAGAATTAGACTGGAAACATGTCTTTCCAGGGAAAGCACAGCAGCGGTGTAGGTGAGGAAATTATGGATATTTTAGGTGTGCAATTAAAAAACCTCCTTGTTCGGTTAAGCGACAAGGGACTAAAATTAAAGTGGAGCAACAAAGAATTAATATCCTGGTATTCTGCTGAGGGTGCGAAATTGAAATCTAAATCAAGATACAGTAACATTCCCGCTGCAATTGTTTATTTGCTTCGTCGTAACGACCTCGAGACCATAACCGAGAACGAACGAACAATAGCAAATATCAAAGAAATCGAAAGATTGCGATCTGACGAATTGCAAAAGTTAAGAGCACAAGTCAAAGCCTTCGCGTTTGAGCAACAGGGGTGGGTTAGACAACGCGAAGAAATGGCAACAAAAATTGATCAAATTCAAAGAAAACTTAAAACCGGCAGAAATTACATATCTGCTCTCGAAGATTGCTGCGATAAATCCGGGTTTCCAGTAGCTGCAGTTAAACGAGCAGCACTGGATAAAACCTTTGAGCTAGAGACTCAAAATGATGATGACGATGCCGCGTTAGGAGACAGGCCACAGAGAGAAACTCGTAACCGAGCTCTTGTGAACCTGCGGCCTGAAGAACCAAACCTGCGAAGCTCAGTAAAGACTCGAACAAAATCGAAAGACTTGCCAAAGAAATCAGTTAATGTCGCTGTGCTTAAAACCATGACGAACGCGGATGATGAAATCACAAAAATCAGCCGCCCGTTAACATGCGAAGAATGCTGTAGACATAAACAGGTCGTAGGAATTATGCCGAGAAAAGGGCCGTTTCAACCCTACTGGGAAGCATTGATGTTACAGGCCACGGTGTACAAATTAGAAATTAGAGACGTTTGGCAAATAGCTCTCTTCACTATTCCTGAGGAGCTCAGACCAAAACTAACCACAGAGATGAAATCTGGCAACATTATGAACCGAGACAATAACGAAACCGACGAGATTATCTACGAGCGTCTAAAACAGGCATTATTAGACATGAGGGGACCGACACATGCAGATTGGAGAAAAATATTTGAAATCAAACAAGCCAGTAATGAGTCATTTGAAACGTATGCTGAACGGTTATGGGTAACATACAAAGAACACTCAGGCCTAGAAAATGCAAACCGTGACCATGACGCATTACTACAGCTTGTTAAGAAAAATGCCGGCATCCCAGTTCAAACGGCTTTATTCAATGGTGTCGACCCGGTCGAACACACGTTCAGAGCAATCGTAGACTGGGGTTCAAGAATAGAAAACAGGTGGAGATCAAAACCCCATAGTGTTGCGTCCACAAAATGGTTAACAGAAGGGAACGGCCCAGAGAAACTTAACCAAAGATCTCAGAGCAAAATGCAATGCCATTATTGCAAAAAGAGTAACCATCTCATAAGAGATTGCCAAAAAAGAGAAAGAGATTTGAGAAAACAAGCAAAACATTGCCAAAAAACGCCCTATAGCGACCTGTTGAAACTATTCACAAATTTCTTAACAGAGTTTAAAAAACAAAACTGCCAAAAGGGCGTGGCCCACAATGCCAACGGAATAATGGAAAATACCATCACCAATAGGGATATGTGGCCTCCATCCCCATAGGGAGATGAATGGCAGCCTGACAGGCTGATTGTTCCTGCTGTGAGTGTGGTTCAGACTATTCCTATTAACTCAAAACAGTACCAACAAGAACTGTGGAGCTCTGATGGAGAGCTGACACCGCACCTGCAGCAGGACCAACTAGTCAAGGTCACTGAAGGCATGATTTATGACGATAAATACATCGTTCCAGAAGCCCTCCAGAAACCAGCGATAAAATCAGTCTAATTTATACTATTTTAATATAATATAGTTGTATTATAATCACATTATAATATGCATTATATTATAATGGCCATGCATGGCCACAGACGGGGAAAGGTTATGCAAGGCGTTGCAGATGTATATTAGACATGTATATTTGTAGTGACACTGCAAACCGAACAACCTTACCGGCCCTGAAAATTCTTGTGATTTGAATTTCATTGGTTCTCTTCTCAGTGCCAAGAGGGAGGAGTATACGGTCGTTGTTTGCTGTGCACCAATGCAGTGGCACATGATAATGAACCAAATCATCTCTCGCTGAGAAGCACCAATTGAATTTAAAATCTGATCAGGGGAACCATTCCACTGGATAGACAATGAAAATATTTGTGTGTAAAATGCTAAACATCAGGCAAAATTTCATAACCCTAACGGACCACCGAGATCATAGGTCATAGATGATCAAACGTGTGAATAGCACCCTTAAAAAATGCTAAGCAGAAGACACATCACCAAAAATGTGAATCGATTCTTTGACCACCGAGCTGTGTTGGGAGCAATAAAACAATGCTCGGAAAGTTCCCCAGCAGAACTGGGGCTTATATTGCTCACAACAGCAGACTGTACAGACTCAACTGTGAGAACAGCCTAAGGTGCTTCACACTCCAAACTGCACTAAAATATCAGCAGTAATTCAGATCTCACCAAGGATGCTCAGTCTAATTTGATCTTTGAAATAAAATTTGCATTGGACATTGCAATGGTACATGTTTCTCCCCCCTGATGGCACAAACCATACATTATGAGACTAAAGCTGTCTGTAACAGTTTGGCTTTGACCATCGGAGGAAAATAAAGTACCACATGTCTAAATGCAAATTAATTAAAGGTTCAACATTAACTGTTTTCTCTTTCTGTAGTTGTTCATATTTCAGGTTACAATGTCGTGAGGGACAGATGAAAAAAGAATTCTGATCCCCCGGCCTCAAGCCAGGACATCAATTTGGCCATGCTGGAGATGGGTGCGAAAGCAAATCTAACAGGCCATTCAAACCTCACAGCTCCACAAAAACAAAAATATCTGTTCGGCCTCCCGGTTTAGCACCGGAACCAAAAATTATACAACACCAATTGCTCTAGATCAGGTTCCACCCATCTCCTAAACATACAGAGCACCCACTTTTATTACGACACATCATGGAACAAAATAATGGCCAAGATTCTGAAGATACTAATCCACTGAAGATCTGGCCCGCCTCTCACATACACATAGCCTCTCACACATAGGACATTACAAACCTGTTTCCATAAAACAGGCACTATTTACAACTTTCCTTTTAAATACTGTAATATACATGGGACATGTGCATGGCTACAGTCACACATCGATGATTTAATTACTAATTGCAAGCAACAAAATTTCAACATTTCCACGTACGTATAAATCAAACCAATTGATTGTTGTTGGAATGGTTGCAAACCAGAGGGCCCCTGGTTTCCAACGCATTGCTAATAACAATATAAAAATAAAATAAGTTGACGATATGAAATGCAGATGCTTCTATCGATCCACTTCACATTTTGAAAATAGACATGTATCATCGATTGTGACTTAGCCACCAAATCACACACATTAGATCATTTTGAATTAACACTGTTATTATTATTATATATGTCTGTAACTGTGATTCTAAAATCATAGAATTAGTATGCCTGCCACTGATGGAAATACTAGTTATACTGACTTTGTGGTATGTTTCCTTTAATTTAGTATCCACTGTAATATTGTATATTGATGATACATGTTCTAATTGCCTTGAACTCTGTGCCACCTTTCCTTTAATTAATTCAGATTAATTAGTCCCCTTTGCATTTTTAAATACACACTTGAGACCTGGATTACCACTCGCACTGGTGACATTGATTCATTGTTTGTCTTTTCATCATGTATTACTCAACCTTTTATTGTGTCAGTTAAGTTCTTCAGAGTTTCATCTTTACATGGTCATTTAAGAAGCTGTTCAGGTGTATATGCATTGCCAGGGAGAACTCCTTCACCTAATTGAGGTCTGCCCAGAAGACCACCAATGGAGGTGGCAGAGAATTCTTCAAAGAGTCAGATCATCATTAAAGGTACAACCAGAAGCAGATGTTTCTCCATGATGGAATGACATGTCCACTGAACAAGCCACAAATGCCTTGATGGACTCTATGAACTGAACACATGTGCTAACCTCAACCAGACACTGTGTTTCGACTTCAGATGCCTCATCAGGTCTATCAACAGACATGGCACTTGCTCTCAGCCCCTTACAGCTGCCCACCTTACAAAGACTGAAGTGACACCGCAGGAAACCCTTTGTGTGGCCCACGGTGCCAAACGGGGAAAACTGTAAGGCGGGTGCCAGTGAGTCTGGGCTACTCCTCGAGAAAACAAAAGGCTCTCATGAGAATTAACATCTGAACTCTCTCTCGCAGATGTAACAGCAACATCCGAGATGCAACATACTGTGCAGCTAACACCTCCCTTCTAAAGTATCTTCATCTTACTCCTCCTCCTCACTTAAAGCTCACTAAAAACCTATGCAATGTGAAGTGTGTACAAAAAGTAACTATAACATGTTTGGTATCATTTAAAGTCTCTCAGTGCGCCTGGTAAACTGGTCTCATCCTCCCAGCCATAATGAAAAGCAAAAAGAAGTTATAAAATATGAGAACTGTGGTGTGCCCCTTAAAGGTGTGCCCTCCCCAGATCCTCCATACCTCCTGTATGTAAATCTACAGGAACCCCTCAACAGGGGACCAAAATCTAATTAGAATGACAGACACCACCATTTGGTTAGCATATTGAATTATCTGGGTATTTAAGGAAGGGCGACACATTGCTCATGGCTCTCTGTAATCAGACGATCCCAAACAGTTTACTGTTTGTAGTTTATTTCAGGTGATTGCAATTCGTATTTCTTATGTTTTGATAAAATGTCTAACTTTGACTTATCACTGTCTAATTGGAATTGATGAATTGATTATGTTACCTGGTCAATAAATTGTCAACATTTGATTTTATTCTGACTGACTCTGACATTGTGTTTCCCAAACAGATTGAATGATTCAGTATTTTACCGCAAGTCTGCGTCAGATTAGTGACTGACTAATATTTGGCATCGATTCAAGTGTACTTGGTTTGCAAAGACAAAAGGGAATTTCCGTTTAGAACAGCAAACGCTGCTTGACCAATCTAAATCTGGGTGTCTTACCTCTGTTTTAATTTGATGTTTCTCCAGATAAGTGTACGTGGGAAACCACGCATGGCCAATCCAAAGCTATTATAAGAGAAGTTATGTTGGTCAACTTACATCTGTAATAGTGGCCGTGACCTCTACTGAAGAAAACGTTAAGTTACATTCAAGTGTATGCAATTCCATGGGGCTATACTGAAGTATCTTTGATTGTGTATACGCGAATGTGACCGATCTCAGGTATATAGCAATTACCTCTGTTTGATGATCCAATACTGGCCGCTTGTGATCGTGAGACCCGCGGTGTAGAGAAAACACGCGAGGACCTCAAAGCGACATAGTTTCTTAATCTAAACGGGTAAAATATAATTAAAGAGTTAAAGGAATAATCAAACATTCGCTCACTTTTAATGATACTCAGATATCATTAAAAACCTTTTTCATTTATGGAGTCAGATGAAATAACGAGATAATACATAAGAGAAAATGTATTTCATTTAATATTGTTGTGTTGCGTACAAGAAAGACTGTAACGCGCAGAGACCTTCACCCGTATTATTGGAGACCGTCACTGGACCGATAAACGGGCTTACAATAGTGAATGTGCTGACCTCCACCTATGGTTACTATTCTAGGACACCTGTGTGACCTTGAGGGGAACTGACTTCATCTACTGAAAATCACCAAGAAGCCAGTTGATTAAAAGTCATTAAGCAAAAATCAAAAGAAAAGTAAGTTCTGAGGAGAGCTCCACCAGCATTTGAGTTCAGATCACACAGATTTTATATTTTGTCATCTAATGCAATAATGTCCAGTCATTTTTAAGTGTGACTTAAGTGTCCAGATACATTTTGGGGCTACTGTATATTCCTAAAAAAGCTGTTCTTATGGCAGACAGTGAGAATAGAGTGAGAAAGCAGTGAGAGACACAGGCTCAGCTCTGAAAATTGGTGCTACATACGTGCGGTTTCGTTCTTTCACCACCATACGTGTCATACTCTGAATGCAGTGCGCTCTGTAGTTCTCATAGTGAATTTCCCGCGTCACTTCCTTCAGATCCTGCATGTGTGTTCGTACCAGCATGTTCCTCAACTTCACAAAGTCACAGTATGCTGGATTCTCCACTGTCAAACACACACACACACAACATGGAATCTGCAGTTAATAGCTGTTCCCGATTGGTGCCATGCAGTGATACATACAGTAGTTCTTCAACAGCTGTTTCACGTCATAGCGGTTACTTTATCATGCATTTAAGCATGACTTGGTATTGACCAATCAGGATCCAGGACTACAACTATGCATTTTATAAAAAGAAATATGGAGCAATATGATCAAATGCAATACGTACAAGCAGTTGATTGTAGTACAAACACACAAATGAATGCTACACTACACATTCGCCCCAATTTAGGACAACTACAACTAGTGATTTATCCTAAATATGTGTAGCACATAATATATAGCATTGCATTTGTGTATTTTGACATGCACACACAGAATTTGTGCACTGATTGTAAAGGAAACTCTACAGAATAGATGGCAAAATTCATAAACACTTAATAAAAAAATTATCCAAAATAATTAATAGAAATGTTAAAATATTAACAATGAATAATAAATCAGGCAAGTGGTTAGGATGTGTTCAACTTTGTGGCTGATGGACTTTCTAGTTTCGCGTTTTCTGGGAAATTCTACAGATTTCAAGCAGGCCTGATTTTGACCTCAGGAAATAAAGAATTTGGTATCCACAGTTTATCTAATGATCCCATGTACTCTGTATCAGCTTTTACCTTCTACAATTCCCCAGGGGTACAGGCGGCCTCGAACCCTCTTGCCTTTCGCCTCCACTACTATGTTACTGCCAATCACAACGAAGGGAATACTGTCCTACAGGAGAAAGACAGACCATGAATTAAACAATCATCTGAACTGATGCTTTACAGGCCACAATTCCCATAAATAGGGTGCAAAATATGGCTATAAATTATATAACTAAATTAGATTGATATATCAGTTTTGCTGATTAATCATTCTGGTAATTGTTTTTTAGAACTATCTGTTATCTGCAAAAATGAACACTGAAATTTTCTTTTTGTTGATTTTATTCCTCTGTGTTTGGCGCTCTTCTGATGAGATAATCAATTCATCTAAATAGAAGCGAGAGCATGCAAAGTAAAATTAGAGTATATAAAATAGTGCCTCGTCAGAGCACACATTGAGTCTCCAACTTCATATCTGGTGAATAATAATAAACCTTATTCCTAATTAAATGTCATCTGGTGACATATAGGCTTTGAAAAGTGTAGTTTTGTAACTACTTATATATACGTAGAACACTGTAACACAGCCAAGTCTCCGTCATGTCAAGTTCGTACAGTTAAAAGTCCCGCATTATCCACCAAATGTTCATAATGCTTGTAGCCTCTACGTCTGTGCCCATCATAGTAACGAAAAACTTTTACATTCTTTAAATCAAATTTAAACACTATTGGCTGATTCATCTGTAGGCATGTCATAAAATATCGATTATTGATCGGCATGTCATTTTATCATATTTTTGGGGCATCGATATATTCAAATTAGCTGACATTTAAATTAGAATCCTTATTTGCATGCTTTGTAATTCACTGTCAGTTGGCGCAATAGCGTTGGGAGAAAAAAGTTTCATACGCTAATATTTCGTTGGACTGCCTTTACGTTTGATTACGGTGCACATTCGTCGTGGCATTGTTTCAACAAACTTATGCAACGTCACAACATTTATTTCTGTCCAGAGTTGCATGAATTTTTGGCCGAGATCTTGTACTGATGACAGGAGAGTAGAATCACTCCGTAAAGTCTTCTTCAGTACATCCCAAAGACTTTCAATGGGGTTAAGGTCAGAAAATCCATTGATGGGATAACCTGGTCATTCAGTACATTCAGGTAGTCAGCTGACCGCATAACGTTGCTGAGCTCGATCTGACCGATTGAAGCAACCCCAGATCCTAACACTGCCTCTAGAGACTTGTATAGTTGGCACTATCCATGACGGGGGCATCGCTTCATGCGCTTCCCTTCTTACCCTGACGCACCCATTGCTTTAAAATAACGTAAATCTGGACTCATCAGCCCACATGACCTTTTTCCATCGTTCAATCTTTATGCTCCCTAACAAACTGAAGTAGGTTTTTTCTGAATATCCTCACTAACAAGTGTCTTTCTTGTGGCCACACAACAGTTTAGTCCCAATCCTGTAAGTTCTCTTCACATTAAGCTCGTGGAAATGCTCTTCCTTTCACTATTAAACATAGCCGTGAGTTCTACTGTACATTTTTTATGATGTGACTTCAAGCGTTTGAGTGATCTCAATCATGATCATTCAAGAAGAAACATGAAGCTGATGGTTCACCATTATCCTTCCTGGCTTTAATAATGTGTTGGACAGTTCTTAACCCGATTCTCCTTAGATGTTTTCTTTGCTTGATTCAGGCCAATAATTTGCCCCTTCTGAAACACCGTAACATCTTTTCCACGACCACAGGATACATCTCCCGACATGGTCCGAGAAATGAGAAGCTACACTCTGCATCAGTTAGGGTTAAAAGAGTTGTTGCAGCTGAAACACATTAATAACTGCAATAATGATCCAATCATAGGCTCTTAAATATCTGCTTATATAAAGCCAAACAGTGACTTTTTTTTGGCCAGGCAGTGTACTTGAGACTGAAAATACATTGTGTAGGCTCTGTGAAAGATACATGTTTGTCCAGTGATGGCTAGAGTAAATAATCTTGGTCCTTTAGATAATATTCTGGGTCGAATTTAATGGAAAACTATGTGTGTTGCACTCCGTGGTGCTGCAGAATTTTAAGCAGCCTCTGGTGATTGTGAGCTACATGCTGTGCATGTACCTTTATTTTAGAACGCACCATGTCGTCTACCAGACATGTCCAGTGTGAACACCCTTAAATATACCCTGCCGCCAAGACTTTACAGAAGTTGTTTTGAGAAATATGTTTCAAAGACAAAGACTATTGTGCAACGGGCAGCCCTATTAATATCTGACAACATCCTGATACATAAATCCATAATCATCGGGGAAATCTTCTGATTATCGATGATTGGAAAAGGTATTGATCCCAAGCCTAGTAATTGGTTTTCGGTCTTTTCCGCCACCTTAGTTATTTGAATTGGCAAAATCCACTATCGGTCAACCTCGAAAATAGATTTTTTTTTTTTAAATCACTAAATGGACAAAAAGGAGGTACTTAAATTTCAAAAACAGGGTAGTAACAGGGTAGGGCCCAGTTAAATAAACAATTATTGATCATTAAAATCTACTTTTCATGCCATGTTCATTTTTTTTATAATAATCTAACATAACTAATCATTCTCTAATCAAATATGGGATTTGGTCTTTTTTTAATTAAAAAGTGATGGGACACCTATTTCTGTACAAGTGCCCTTAATATATTATATACAAGTTTGATATATTTGAACAGTAGCTCTGAATTCGATGTGTGAACCTTGAGCTCCTGGTCTTGTTGTAGAAAGTCCTCGTCTTCGTCCGAATCACAGTCTGGATACTGATAGATCTTGATCCCGAACTGCTCGATCTCCTCTCGAATCTGTGTTGAGCAAGAAGGGTTTAAAACTGAAATGAACACAGCACATTTAAACACACACACACACACACACACACACACACACACACACACACACACACACACACACATCACAGGTTCTGATCACTTGAGTACTCGCCTTGATCTTCTTCTTCTTGACTTCAGTCGGGGTAAGTGTGTCCGCTTTAGCTAGAACAGGAACAATGTTGACCTTCTCATGGAGAGCTTTCATGAACTCCACATCCAGAGGCCTCAAACTGACACAAACACACAGTGACAGCCGTCAACACACAATACGAACGACACAAAGGAGATTGTCATTGTGTCGTTACTTTTACAAATGGGTTATTTCACACCACAAAATCTCTTTAAGTTGGCTTGATTTCTGTTTGAAGATGAAAGTCATTCATGAGGCAGCTGCAATGACACAGATGATCCAGCAGAGGTCGTAAATACATAAATGATCTCTCCTGTACTGGTCCGGATCATTCTGTGTGTTATGACTCAAAGGATAATCCAGTATTGTACAGGAATATAGGATAATGTCTAGATAATGGGGGATATTGATCAAGGGCACGATGGTGATAAATAGGTCAAGCCTTCCGAACTCAAACCAGGCCTTAGCTCTACCGACTACACCACACATCATAATGAAGTTTGTATATGTGTGTATAATGCGGATAAAGCTCATACCCGTGACCGAAGGGTGAAATAAAGTAAAGGCAGCAGTGCACGCGATTATCCTGAATGTTCTTGCGGTTCAGTCCACTCTCATCTCTGAAGTATTGCTCAAACTGCTGATCAATGTAATCTGCCACTGGCTTCCAGCTGAAAACCCACAAAAACACTCAATAAAACCATTGATTACATCACTGAATCAAAATAATGAGTGAAAATGTAAAGAACCTTTTGTATTTCACCCCAAAATCAAAAGAAAACTGAACAAATACTTACAATTTTGCTTAATGGTCCTAAAATAGGCTTAATGTTCTTTCATTGTATTTTGTTGCTCTGTGACATTATTTTCACTTAATTCAATTGTGTGATCTGGACATGTTTTTGTGAGATTCACTCCAAAGCGCTCCGTACCATTCAGTGTTATTGACTGCATCTCCAAATCCTGGTGTGTCCACGATAGTGAGTTTGAGTTTGACACCCTTCTCTTCAATGTCCACTGTGTGTTTAGTGATCTCCACCGTCTGAGTGATCCTCTCTGATAACACACACATCATGAACATCAACACATTGCAACCATCGGGACATTTTAAATTACAGTAAAGGCACGTAGGCACAAAGACTTTGAATCAGTACAATGTCTTCCACTGGACGAATAGGATGAAAATTCTTCCATTGACAGCACTTACAAAAATCGAGAGTTCTGGCAAACCTGCTGCAAATTCCCCACTCATTATTGTCACATGCAAATGACCTTTGTTGTCACCAAAGGTTTGCTGCAGGTCCACCACTACCGGTGAAGAGCTGCAAACTTCCGGCAAACATTTGCGTTAAAATAATGAGTGGGAATTTTATGGCAAGTTTGTCAGAACTCAAGATTTTTTTTGCAAGGGTGAACAAAGTGTGGTTTCTCGGAGTATGTCTTCATCAGCCAACAAAAACATAACAACCAATAATTCAAGCTATAAGCATTTGGCTCATGTGTTTGTGCAGTGTTCTCTGTGAAATACAGTTACAAAGCACTTAAGGTGGTCGCACACCGGACGAGATGCACCACGCCACTTCGTGGTAGGACACAGCACAGGTATCAAACGCAGGGCGCGTTGATGCAATTCAGGTGGCAGACAGCACACACAAAAGTTAACAAGGTTTTTCCCTTCTTCAAGAATGAACAAAGTGACGCTGATGAGTTCGCAGGTTAGTGTATGAAACTGGTGTAACCGCACACAGTGAACGATTACAAATGGCGACGTTAATTATGCCATATCTCTGCATGTAGCCCATTCAATGCTTCAGATAGAGAAACTGCATTATTTACGTCACCATTTCTAATAGTTCAGTTTGAAAAACAATTGTTTTCTATGAATGTATGCATAATGTTCGGCATCTATTGGCAGCGATGTGTGTGTACAATCATAGAAAACAACTTGATTTTGAATTTTAAAATGTGCAATTTTGTCCACTAGAATAGGTTCTAGATTCTTCAATTAGGACCATTTTTAACTATTTAAAGTCTTGAAAAATGAAACTTCTTCAAAACCACATTTAATCTATGTTAAATAATGTTTTCATGTCCTGAAAGAAAGATCTGATAATTACTTTTATTAACCTTCAAAGTGTGCAGTTTTGATATTGTGTGTGATGGTAATGACATTTCTTGTAATGTCAGGATAAAGATGGATAAAACTTGGACTTGCTAACAAGTTAGACACAACAAATTGGCTAGCAAATTAACCGCTAGCTTAGCGCAAACCCTTTCGATATTTAATCATGTGCAGAATATGAATTATATACATCTATATTTCAATTTTCATTAGGTAAAATGCTTCCAAATTCTTGATATCAAAAAATGATGGTGTTACTCATGGAAAGAATACCCATTCCTGATATCCAAAAGGAATTTCACCTAGAAAAAGCCATCATTATTTATATCTATAGGTGCATTTCCACTAGTAGAATCTCACAAAGATCTCACATTCCTGGTATCAACAACAACTGAATTCAACTAGTAAAAAATCCTCAAATCTGTCATTTGGTTCAAGATATGTCCCTCTTCAATTTAATGATATCGGAATTCTATATTCATAGTAAAAATGCAGTTACAGATAAATAGTTTGTTTTTTACTAGTTGAAATTGAATTTTTCCACAGTAATTCCACATATAATTCACTAGTAGTAATTCTATTGCTCATAAAGAATTGAATTATAGATATCCAGCACAAACAATAGTGATTTCTCATTTCCATCATTACCAAAAGCTTGGCATGATGGTAATGGACGTATTGGGGACAGCTTGTTTTTATTTTCAAAACTAAAACATAATTTTCCTGATTGTAACACATTTTCTAAATGTATTATTGAGGGGAATTTAAAAAAGTCATTCTGGCCAATTAACATTTTTCCAACAGGACAAGGACATTCCCTTACTTGAATAATCACCCCAATTACACATTTCACATTTCAAGTTCTAATTTTTACTGAATGTCTGTGAATAATTCATTTAGGCCTTCATACAAATGTGAGAAACAGTCAGAGGTCAATCTTACCCTCAGCGTTGAGCAGTTTTCTCTCTTTGTAGAGATCTGTGAGGAACAGACTGTTGACCAGGGTGGATTTTCCTAAACCAGACTCTCCTATGAAGAAAAAACATCATCATCTACAACAACACAACAACTGCAATTAATATGCAAAAAAAAAACAACGTAAACATTTGATCAAGTTTGTAAAGCCATGATGTTGAAATTACCTGCCACCATTACAGTGAAGTCAAAGCCCTTCTTCACAGTTTTGCGGTGAACCTGATTTGGCAAAGTGGCAAATCCCACATACTCCTTATCTTGATCCTACCAAGAGTGAGACAGAAGTGTTAGAAAGGTGATCTGGTAACTGGAAAGGTACTTTATTTTCTCAAAGGTGGTTTAATACACATTCAAAGGCATTCAGTGACAAGAAATGTCAATTCTCAGTGTGTAGTCGATGTATCCTACACCGGCAAGATCTGACCAAAGCTCTGTGAGAGCCAAAACAGAAGTGCCAGGCTTCGGCTTGAATTGAAAGGGGCAAAGTTGTGGGGTGGAGTGTCGTAAATCCGAAAAGGATTTATGGAATCTTCAACCCTTTAACTATCATAATTTACAAACATATAGAAGACCACCAGCAGAATCCTCTTTAAAATACGCATTAACAGGAACTCACACATTACAACATATTCAGATGAACGGTTTTATGGTTGAGGGCAGATTAACCCGTTATTAGTACGAGGAAATCTAGAGTAGTTTCGTTGTCAGTCTGAGAAAATAAAATAAGGTTCAAATTCAAAACCAACAAAACGACGAATGAAAATAGAGCTTGGAAATCCCATGAGTGGTACACCGAGCCCTTACAAATAAGTACTGCGGTGGTACCAGGGTACAGTGATGGTATCAGATGGTAATAATATGGTATTTTGATCTATACCATGGTACCAAATTATTACCATATACATATACCAAGGTATACACATGGTCCTCTTAGTAACCCTTAGAAAAGAATACAATGCTATTACCATGGTGCATGGGCAAATAACATGGTACTTGTTTGTTAGAGATGTCTAAAACTATTGATTGTCATTGAAGTTTGGGGAGTAAGCAGTAATGTATTGATGGAATCCATGTTTCTTCTGGTTGAAATCTATCTACCAGTCACTAGTCCACCTTGCATTACCTCAGTAGAGTCGTACAGGTTGTATCGACCCCAGGGGCTTTTAGGTCTGGAGGGGCTGATGGGAGATGGCAGATGACCCTGCTGAGCCATGTGTATGGACTCATGCTCTAACTCTCCTGGACCCCTGGGCACCGTGACAGCCCTCAGGTAGGTTGGTGTTCTGGGGGTGTGAGGCCTACTATGCCCGTCACCCTCACTATCGCCCTTATGGTGGGCAAATGGGTGGCCCTTCCTGGGTGGGTGATGTCCCAAGATGTTCTCCAGCTCTGAGTCCTCAGAGTCTTCCTTAGGGAAGTGCTGGGGTTATGAGGGGTCAGGAGGGACCATTATTTTTGTAGGGGTCAGGGCAGAACATTCAGACAGGGGCAAAAGAAGTGATTTAATAATAGGGGGGAGTATGTATAAAAAAAATAAATAAATAAAAACAGAATAAAAATATTTAGTGGTTAGGTACAAAATTGTGCAAGCACTAACAAAAGTTTACGGTGGTAAAATAATTTTCTGCCAAAATAGAAAACAAGTTGTTTTTGACCAGATTTGGATGTGGTTTTTAAGATGTGACCACAAAACCTTTTAGACCTGTATTTATTTCTGACCACAAGTGATTGTATCACCCAAAAAGCATCTCAATACCAGGTGTAAAAGGGGTCTATGTGGCTCGAGTGACACTCAAGTGAAACAAGGCTTCACTCATGCATTTCAAATGAGAAGCATATTTTGCACTTATAAAAGTGGTAAACTTGAAATGAATATCATTACATTTGCTTCGGCGACCCGAAATTTAGCTTTGGCAGCTGCCATCAAATGTTCAATGAAGGAAAAACCCTTACTGTCAAAGTGATGTAAAGCATTTTGAATTATCCATCAATCCAAGTATGAATCCTGCATGCTGTTCTTCTGTAAAGTTTATTAATGAATTGATTTCTGTAATACTCAATTGCTTTTCTGACTGTTTTCTGTACTTAAAGTCAAATTGAATTGTACCACTGGACAGTTAAGAGCACAAACTATATCAGATTAGATGAAAGGAACACTGCTTTTAAGCAATCATTTAAAGCAACAACAAAAAAAAAACGTTCCATATGAAAGGGCATTCAGTGTGGCAGTATCCTAATGCTGCGTTCACACCGGACGCGAATAGCGCGTCAGGCGCGAGTGATTTCAATGTTAAGTCAATGCAAAGACGCGTTACGCGCGTAAAAAATTCCTGCGGCGCGAATGAGGCGTAGAGCGCGGCGCGGTAGACGCGAATACGCCTCATTCGCGCGTCAAGTTCGCGCGAATTGCGCGAATTGAGCGTCTGGCGCGTTACGCGCGTTATGCGCGAATGGTGCATTCACGCGTTTGACGCGAATTCGCGTCTGCCGCCCGAGTTGAAAAATCTGAACTTTGGCGTCAATTCGCGCCGCGTTAACCAATCAGGAGCCTAGCTGCCTGCTGTCACTCAGGAGGTAAAGTGAGGTAAACTCCCGCTCCCGCTCGGAATCTTTCATTCCAAAATCACTGACAGCTATGGAGGAAAAATTAATTGTTGCTGTTAGCAGTCACCCGGAATTGTACGATTCCAGTTCATATTTTTACAGAGACAGGAACAAAAAGGACCTCGCTTGGAAGAGGGTCAGTGAGGAGATTGGGCAACCTGGTAAGTTGTAAATACAAATTAATCTTTAATATTTGTCCACTTCTTTACGATAGAAATGCTACAGTCACTGTAATTTCTTGAACAAAATATTTATGGGTATATTTTTTACACGCGCATATATATATATAATTACACATTTCACTTTTGTGTCACGTTATTGCCCTGCTAAGCAGCTAGCTATTTTTAACTATTTTCCTGCTACTTTTGAGTCACGTTATTGACCTGCTAACCAGCTAGCAAGCTGCCTTGCGCTATTTTACAATTATTTTCCCGCTTATATTCAGCTACATTTTTTGCTTACAAGATATTGTTTATTCAGGGGACTTTTGCAGAAAAAAGTGGAAGAGCCTCAGGGACATCTGAAGGAGAAGAGGAAGGAGATGGACAAGAGGAGTGGGTCAGCAGCAGGGTCTGGGAAGAGGTGGAAGTACTCTCAGATCTTGGGATTCCTCGACCCCTTCGTCACCCCACGGGAGACTAGTGGTAACATGGAGGGGTCGAGGCCCGGATCAGAGAGGACAACCACCTCGAGGACCAGGGACAGCCTGGAGAAACGGCGTGGGAGACAGAGACTGGTGTGTTTCCAATGAATCCACATTACAAGGCATATATGCTGTCATTGTTTACAGATGAAGAAATGTAATCTCTCTATGATCATTGTTACCAACGTGTTGTATTAACATTTAATATTGTCTTGACAGAGGAAAATGATCAGAGGGGGAAGAGGATATTTTGAGATCCCTTGCCTCTTCTCCTGTCTCCCCAGTCCCTGGTCCCTCAGCCCCTGCTGCTGAACTCACAGGTGTGTGAAGGCAATAGTACATACATACTTTTTAGCTACTGTTCATTTGCATGTTTATCTATGTACATGTCTGAAGTATAACTTGTAATTACTTGATATATAGTTCAAAACAATTTCACACTTGCATTTAAGCACTGTCTATGTCACTGACACAGATAGTATTCTCACAATATCTAGACAATTTTGTTGTTTCAATTAAATTGTTAACCTTTACTGTGAACATGAAAATCAGGTATCATCTTTCTGCCTTCTCATTGCACTGTGTATTGCTTTCACAGGCCAACAGAGGAGGAGAGCCCGACGGCGGCCCCGTGAGCGGTCCCAGGATGGTCCGTCGGAGGTGGAGCAGACGCTGTTGGAGCTTCTGACACAACCTCTGGCGTGACCTCCAACCCCACCGCCACGCTCCGCTGATGAGTACTTCCTCCTCAGCCTTCTGCCTTTTCTGCAGAGCATGCCGCCTCATTTAAAAGAAAAAGTTAAATTTCAAATATACAAATTGGCAATGGAAAATAGCACCATTGTGCTAAATTTGGAACAATTGGACCCCCCCACACAGTAAACTTTAAAAAAAAAAAAAAAGAGGCGGCAGGCTCTGCAGGAAACGCAGAATGCCCTCCTTCCTCTTCCGCGAGGTCCTTTTTGTTCCTGTCTCTTAATGTAAATAGTTTGCACATATTGTTCATTTTTTTCAGTTCATATTGTTATTTTATATGTTTTGCCTAAATAATTTTTTTTACGTTTTGCCTAAATATGTTTTTTAATGTTATACCTAAAATTACTTCATATGTTTGGCCTCAATAAATTATTTTGTAATATGACTAAATGCCTGGTGTGGTTCTAATGCACAAACAAAGCAAATCTTTTATCACATAACTTGATTTCAATATATGAGACATTTTGATTTTGTATTGATTGCTATTTATTCCATATCTAAATCTAGATTATATGAAACATTATTATTGTAATGTAAAGACAACCAACATTAGTGTCTGGACAGTGTTGAATAAGGAAAAAACACAGGACAGGTTAATTACTTTTTGAGGCTGGCTCCATTTATCATCAAAACAAAAATAAATAAATAATTTAACCTGATATACTACCATGGAAAACCTGACGTTTTTAAAAAGTCTCAACTTAATAAATGTGCATGTTGTGGACCTGACATCCTGGAACTGGGGCTGACAACCTGGGGAAAAAAAAAAAATATAATAATAATGGACTATTTTTAGATAGTTTAGCTCTTTATAGGTTTGTGGGTGGCTCTTAAAAGAGCCGTTGTGGGGAAGTCATGAGGAGGACTTCAAACGCTACTCCGTCGGCTGCCATGGTACTGCTCCCTCCGCCGAGAAGTGTGCCATGAAGACATCCCTCACCCGGAGTGCCTCTCTGGAGGAGTTGTTGGCCGCAACCCGACCCAGACCTGGCAGTGGCTCCTCTCCAGCATGTCCCGCGCCCTCGCAGCAGGTGCCTCTCTCCCCTCCGAACACCTCAGAAAGTTGTGGAGAAGACACGTCGCCTTCACACACTTCTCCGCAACTTCTGGGTGGACCTCGATGAGGCGGCGGTACATCCTCCACTGTGAGGAGAGGATGCCAAAGGCGTTCTCCACCACCAGCCTGGCTCTGGAGAGGCGGTAATTGAAGACACGCCTCTCTGGAGGAAGGGGCGTCCAGGGAAGGGCCGCATGAGGTTCCTCCGCAGCAGGAACGCCTCATCAGCCACAAAGACATGGGGCTGGGGTCCTCTTTCATCAGCACCGGGAAGAGGCTGGTCAGGAGGCAGATGAAGTGTACCAGCACGGAGAGCCTGTCCAAAGGCGGAGTTTGCCAGAATCCCACCGTCGCTGGTCCTGCCGTACCCCCAACATCGATCAACCGAGGCGATACCTGCATCCACAACTGCAAGGAGAACGATGGAGAATGTTCCCTTGTAGTTGTGGAACTGGGATCCTGAGTAGGGGGGTGCCTTCATTACCACGTGCTTCCCATCCACCGCTCCACAGCATAGAGGGTAGTTCCACCGCTCCTCGAATCCTTCTGCGATGGACCTCCAGTCATCAGTGGTGGGCACAGCCATGTACTCCTCCACAAGACAGTCCCAGATTGCAGTCACAACCTGTTGGACGATCTGGCTCACTGTTGAGACACCAACCCTGAAGCTGGACGCTATGGTCCTGAATGAGTCCCCTGTGGCAAGAAACCTAGAAAATATTTTTATAAGTACACTTGTAGTTACATATTCAACTATATACAATAACCAGTCTGTTTTACTTTAATGCACCATATTTGTTTGTTTGCTAGCAATTTTGCAAGCAATTTAACAAAGTTTGGAATCTTCAAAACAAAAGGGTATATGTGTATATGGTTTAAATCACTAGTGTGCCAATAACCAATAACTGATTATCAAAAGAAAGAGTAACGTTACTACATATTGCTTACAGATAGAGACATTATCACGTCTGCCAAAATAATATTTTATTTTTTAGGTTAACGTTACAGCAGTTAACTGAGTATCACTAGAAAGAGCACCAACAGTGGTATCCGTACCACACAGTTTGAAAAACATTGCTGGCATAGCGTAAATTAACATATATTTAATATACTGTATTTAACATTTTATATACATTTACTAACCGAAGACAGATGGACAGGCGCTCCGCAGCTGGGATAGAGCCTGTAGTTGGTGTCCTGAAGGGTGATCCTCGCTCGATCGCGGGACAACAGGTCATCAAACTGGGCGCGGAAAGCGGAAGTACCGCTGAAAGCGGCCGTCATCCAGGCGCAGCTCCTGGAGCAAATGATGAAATTCGCCGAACTGGGAACGCCTCCGAGGGTCTGGTGGACCCAAGTACGGCGACGACGACCCATACGCCGCTGTTCTGCTCTCCAGAGCAAATACAGAGCGGTGACTCTCTCCACGAATGCTCGATCAACATCAGCCATCTTGTAAAAAGATGGCCGTCAACGGATTTCGCCTCTGACGCCGTCACGCCGCGTAAATTTCGCTTCAAACTTTTGTTTTTTACGCGCGTCAATTTCGCTCTTGACGCGCGAATGGATTCAAAGTGGTCAAGCGTATAACTAGACGCGGTAGGCGCGAATTTGACGCGCTATTCGCGTCCGGTGTGAACGTAGCATAACAGAGGTCAGAGGTCATCCGTACCCAAAAGGAGGCACAACAGTACCTGTTTGACTTCATGTGCTCTGGGATCAGGCACTACCGGCATAGAGTCCTGATCATCGGATGCCGAGTCCGCTTCACGGTCACTGTCCTCCATTGCCACTGGGGCTATTGTACACTCTGCCATCTCCCACCACAACAGACAGGGTCATTTGGGGTTGATGTAAATGGGTAGGTTTTTAAAATGGGCAGTGATAGGGTTCATGAGTGAGGTGGAGGGATGTTACAGAGGGGTAATATTTAGTGAAAAGGATCAGAAGAGGTTGAAAGAAAGAATAAAATTATTAAATAAACTCAATGAATTAAATGCAAGATGCAGCCATTGTAAATGCCAGTCAGATTTAGATGTGGTGTGGATGTTATAAGTATGTTGATGTGCTGTTTGGACTAAAATGTGCTACAGTATTTAAAGCAGATGTAATAATGGAAATCAACTCAGTGACTCAAAAAGCACCTCATGATTAAAAAAAATATAAGGGTATACCAGTCCAAGTCAAAGTAGTCCACATCCAATTCTGATAAGATATGGGAGGGGTCCCTCACAAAATTAAGTCTATTGAATTTTCCATCTGTTTTTTTTCACCTGCCAGCGAGGTGAAAACCATAGGGTCGATCTCCTAGGAAATTTATAGCACACCTCTCTTCAACAAGCTTCAAGACTTCGTATATTCATTCATCATTCATGCCCGTAGCACAGTGTGCCCCAAAGTTTATTACTTAGTGTTAAGGGCTTGCTCAAATCACTAAACTGAAGCATAAACAATAGTAAAAGTGATGCATGACTTAGAAAACACAATTAGTTGAGAGTTTCACAGATTAGGTGAAGGTGACCTGCTTTGCGGAGCATGAATGCTACAGATCAATGTTTAATGTCAATCACGATGGGCTTAACTGACCTATTCAAGCCTGCTCAATACAAGACAAGCACAGCCTTCAATATAGACTGTACATATTTTAGCTCAACCAACTTAGACTTAGCTTAAAGCAGAAACCTCCTCTCATTATTGAGATTTTTTGGGTTGGATGTTGCAAAGACATCAACATTCTCTAATGCATTGTTTCTTAATCTCAGTTCTGCGGACTCATAGCATTGCACATGATATAACACACCTGATTCAAATCATTGGCTCTTTAATAGAGGTTCCATGAACTGAACAAATGTGGGTCGTCAGGACCAGGATTAAGAATCGCTGCTCTAATAAATTAATTGGTTCTCTGTTTGGTCTACTCAAGTGGTTCTCAACTGGTTTTTCCTCAAGACCCCACATAAAACACAGTAAGCAAAGTCCAAACAGCATTTTTGAGCCCTTGTAGGGCACTGCGGGAAGGTGACACAGCTCAAAAAGTAATTCCAAACCAAATTGAGCAACTAAATCCCGTCAGGAAGGGCAATTTCATGAGGCTGTTAGGTGATACATTCATACAGTAATGCCATGCTCCCTTCAATTTCTGACTTTAAGGGCTCACATTGAATAGGGAACAGGGATGCTCACTGGGTCGATATTTCTTCTGAAGTCCAATATCATCTCCACTGTTTTGAGCATGTTCAGCAAAAGGTTGTTGTGACCGCACCAGACAGACAGCTGATCAACCTCCCATCTGTTTGCAGACTCATCACCATCATGGATGAGGCCAATGACCATGGTGTCATCTGCAAAATTCAGGAGCTTGACAGTGAGGTCTTTTGCAGTGCATTCATTCGTGTACAGTAAGAACAGCAGTGAAGCGAGAATGCATCCCTGAGGAGCATCTATGAGCACCAGTGCTAATAGTGAAGGTCGAAGATGTGCGTTTCCCCAGTCTCACTAGCTGCGGCTGACTTCATGACCACAAATGTGAGAGCGACAGGTCTGTAGTCATTTAGTCCAGTGATTTCGTTTTTTTGGTGACCAGAATGATGGTAGAGCGTTTGAAGCAGCAGGGATCTTCACACTGCTCCAGTGAAGATCTGATTAAAGATCTGTGTGAAGATGGGGGCCAGTTGGTCAGAGCAAACTTTCAGACAGGCAGGTGAAACACCATCTGGGCCTGAAGCTTTCCTAGTGTTTAGATTCCGAAAGACCCGGCACACATCCTTCTCACAGATCATAAGTGCAGATTGAGTAGAAGTGAAGATCAGAACGGGGGGAAGGGTGTGAGATTGGGCTTTTCAAACCTGCAGTAAAACACATTCGGTTCATCAGCCATTAGTTGACTTTCTAATGAGAGAGGAGGTGATGTCATAAACTTGATCATTATTTTTAGGCCTTTCCACACACATGCAGGATCGTTTGCTAAAAACTAATTTTTCCAGCTTTTCAGAGTAGCATATTTTAGCCACTCTGATTTCCTTAGTCAATGTGTTCTTGGCCTGGTTGTACAATATTTTATCCCCACATCTGTAAGCATTCTCCTTGACATGACAAAGCTAAGTTTTCTTGTAAACCATGGTTTATAGTTATTTGATGATACAAATGTCCTAGTAGGAATGCACATATCCTCACAGAAACTGATATATGAGGTCACATTATCTGTGAGCTTGTCCAGATTGGTGTCTCTTCTTTACAGTCCTTACAACAGGCTTAGCTGCTTTTAGTTTTTGCTTGTAGGTCAGGAGAATATAAACCAGACAGTGATCAGAGAATACTAAAGCTTCACAGTGGTGTAGAAGTGGTCCAAAATATTTCTGTCTCTGGTGGGTTATGTGATATTTTTTTTTTGTATTTTGGCAGTTCATGGGTGAGGATAGCTTTATAAAAGTCTCCCAGTATAATAATAAGTGAGTCCGGGTGTTGTTGTTCAGTGTCTGTGATGTGATCAGCCAGCTGTTGCAATGCTGCATTCACACACGCTGGTGGCTCACCCATGGTGAGCAGAAAGACTTGATGAAGACGCTTCTAAATTAGGACAGCACATCTTTTTCCATGCTGCTACATCTGTACACCAACTTTCGTTAATGTAAAAGCATGTTCCACTGCCTCTCACTTTCCCAGATAACTCTGCGATGCGCTCCTCTTTGAACAGCTGGAAGCCCAGCAGATGAAACGCACTGTCCGGGATGGCTTCAATCAGCCAGGTTTCTGTGCAACACAGTGTAGCTGAATTAGAAAGGTCCTTATTTGTTTGAGTGAGCAGAAGCAGTTTGTCCATTTTGTTGGCGAAGGAGCGGACATTCGCCAGATGAATACTTGGCAGCGAGTCCTAAAGCTGCGCTGATGAAGCTTCACAAGCGCACCTGCTCTCTTCCCTTTTGGATTACTTGTAGAGCACTATAGCACCTCCAACTAAGATGTCTAATAAAATGTCTGAATAATCAAAAACTGGCAAGAAATGATCAGGTATGCTCTGCCGAATATTCAGCAGTTCATTCCTGGTGAAACTGGTCAGGAAAGAGTGACAAAAAACATGACGAACAAACAGAAGTAAAATAAAGGCTAGAGAGCTCCACACCGAAGCAGCCATCTGCAGCGCCACCTTTATTATGAATAAAATAAAATAAAAATCTACACAAAAAATGACTACAAAACCTAACGCCACTGTAATTTCCACAAATTAATTGTGCATTATGGGGTATTAATGATTATTGCAATGTGTTTTGTTAGATGGACCCCGCTGATCAATGCAGAGCTTTCAGCCTTACAGTGCATGATGGGAATTTGTTTATATGACCTCGTAAGCTACTCATTTCTGGTCACGCATGATAATGTCAATATATTGAGCTTCATATTTCTCAAAGCAGATTTTAATTCCTATCCAGTGTTGCATTTACCTGCTGGAAAAGACAGGTCAGGCTGGTCAGATGTTAAAGGGGTTTTGGACACTTCTCAGTTAGTCAGGTTCAGAGACCAACTGGCCGATCAGCTAAACCAGCTAAAAACCAGCTTGGCCAGGCTGGGAGACTAGCTAAAACAGCTTAAATCAACCAAGACTACCATAGGCATTTTGTCCAAGTTTTAAAAGAATAGTTCAATCTTTTGAAGAAAAAAAACCCTCTAAAATCTCATTCAAGCATGTGCTTATTCAAAATTGGCATGTCACATTTGATAACAAGAAATGTGAGAACCTATAGTGTCATTTTTTTTAATCCCCTTTTCTTCCCATTTGGAATTCCCACTATTTAATAGGTCCTCGTGGTGGCACGGTTACCTCAATCCAGGTGGCGGAGGACAAGTCTCAGTTGCCATCCGCTTCTGAGACCGTAAATCTGTGCATCTTATCCCATGACTCGTTGTGCATGACACCGCGGAGACTCACAGCATGTGGAGGCTCATGCTACTCTCCACGATCCACACACAACTCACCACACGCCCCATTGAGAGAACCACTAATCACGACAACGAGGAGGTTACCCCATGTGACTCTACCCTCCCTAGCAACCGGGCAAACACAGTTCCTTAGGAGACCTGACTGGAGTCACTCAGCACGCCCTGGATTTGAACTTTACATTTACATTTATGCATTTGGCAGACGCTTTTTATCCAAAGCAACTTACAGTGCAGGAAGCAACCTGGAGTTAAGTGCCTTACTCAAGGACACAATGGTGGTGGCTGTGGGGATCAAACCAACAACCTTCTGCTTACCAGTTATGTGCCACTGCCACCGAACTCGTGACTCCAGGGTTGGTAGTCAGCATCAGTACTTGCTGAGATACCCAGGCCCCCCATAGTTTTGGTGTCATTGGCATTAAACATGGGGCAATGCGCCTTGCGTAGCAAGTTTGAAAATGGCCATGGGTGATACAGCTACAGAGGAGGGGTAGATTTTCAGCAAAAACATTTTTAAAATCGTGACATTAAAATGTGCTATCAATGCCTTATGAGTATAATTCACATGAGCTCAGTAAAATAAGCTGATTTAAACACTCGATGATGATAAAAGTAATATATATGCAGTA